>NC_082382.1:26145515-26240515 GCF_031168955.1 Gadus macrocephalus
GGGCAGACACACACACACACGCACACACACACACACCCACATGCGCACAAACACACACAAGCACACACGCAAGGGCACACACACACACACACACACACGCACACACATGGACATTCGGAGATCAAACCCAAGCCCACCCTCCATTACCAGACTATACAGAATGATAGCATCCCATAATAATACCCCACCGAGGAGAGGAAGAAGACCATACAGGTGAGGGAGAATCCACTGGTGTAACCCAGGTAACCTGTAAAATGACATCATATAATCCAGGTCAATCCTCCGGCCAATCAGTACGCTTCAGACATTGATTGACACAGTTTATTGATCTCAGGAGAAAATTCCACAGCAACTTAAGTAATTATTACCCTACAAATTAGGGTACATATAGAAATGGTTTATCATGAAATAAGAAATTATTGAATAAATGAAGCAAATAATGAAAAATGAAATAATTAATATAATCATGAAATAATTACACAAGCACAGATAAATGATAGTAGAAAGGCCCACCGAGGTGTTTCATCAACGCCAGCGGGAGGATGATTAACACACTGACGATGACAATCAGGTAGTTCCCGTTCATGTACCATTCCCTAGATACACACACACACACACACACACACACACACACACACACACACACACACACACACACACACACACACACACACACACACACACACACACACGCACACAAAAGTGAATATTTACATGTCTCAAATAGTCAAACTCGACTCTGGATATATGTGAACACACTGGTTTGAACTTGGTTTACAAATTTGTTCATTCAAATACAAAATATATTCTACTGTCTACAAAAAACATTTATGACAATATTACGACAATGACATGAAATATCATCACCAGTCTTGGGTAGGGTTGCAAGGCAATATAAATAAATGTTTGCTTTAAGAATAGGTTCCATACAGAAACGATGAGGCTGGTAGTTGCATACTTGAGACAGATGTGTGATCCACTTTCCCAGGTACTCACTCAGAGCTCGATGTCTGTCCAAGGAATGCCTGGATGACCAGGGGAAGTTCAAACTTCACGATGAAAAGGTAACTGGACATAGCTGAGGAGCACAGAGAACCATTCAGAATGTTCAAAACAACTGAACAAACATCAATATTTCATCATCAACCCTCTTGTTTAATACATCTTATGTACCACAATGTGGTGTATGCATATGATCAATGCAATCAGAAAACATTCCTTTTATTTACGGTGTCATTTTCAGGAGACCAAGAGTTGAAGGAGGTGGAAACAAACACAGAAGCCAGGCTCAAGTTACCACGATTCTCTGAATTCCTGCACCATGAATGGGTGACAACATGGAAAAACCAAACACATGTTCTCTCTCTCTCTCTCTCTCTCTCTCTCTCTCTCTCTCTCTCTCTCTCTCTCTCTCCCCCTCCCTCCCTTCCTCTCTCTCTCTCTCTCTCTCTCTCTCTCTCTCTCTCTCTCTCTCTCTCTCTCTCTCTCTCTCTCTCTCTCTCTCTCTCTCTCTCTCTCTCTCTCTCTCTCTCTCTCTCTCTCTCTCTCTCTCTCTCTCTCTCTCTCTCCAGGCAAAGCCAGAATCTGTTGTCTTGGAAAAGTGATAAACTCCATCCAATATGTAGGCTACGCTATCACAGTGGGTTTGGACTTCTGGACTTTCGATGCCCTTTGATGACGTCAACCATTATGGCGAGGTCAGCCAATAGCAGCCGCCCGTCCCCCGGAACCTCCTCCCAGCAGCTCTTTAACAGCAGCTTCAACAATGCAACAAATATAATTGTGGCACTTTAATACGCCATTTTGTGTTCTCCATTCAACTCAATTCAGTATTCCCTATGTGCCTTGAGCGCCTATCTGGGTCCCTGGTGTCTGTAGCCCCGTACGGGTTTGGAGCCAATAGTCTGGCCGGCAGCCCTCACCCCCACCACCACCGCAGCCTCACCTCCCATGTTGTGCAGGGTTATGATCACAGCCACCATTAGGGTTAGGGTTAGGGTTAGCAACCACCGCAGCCTCACCTCCGATGTTGTGCAGGGTTATGATGACAGCCGCAATTATTTTCCCCACTTGCCCGAAGGCACGAAGACCAAGTTGCTCGTAGGCCCGAATACCTGAACAAACATAGAGGATCAATATTTGCTAAGATTGGCATCAGAAGGTCATATACACACACACACACACACACACACACACACACACACACACACACACACACACACACACACACACACACACACACACACACACACACACACCCATAGCACAAGAGTATACATTTTCGAGTTTCATTTAATAGTTAATAGTTAGTGATTCATCCAAAGAGTCTTCTGTGAATTGTCATTAAGGAGCAGGTAAGGGCTACGCATCTTGCTCAGGGAGGCCCAAAAAATCTGCCGACGTTCGGTTCTAAAAGAGAAGCTTTGGGCCGGGCTGGCTCCGTCAATGTCCTCAATGTGTACCTGTGAGGGAGTGTGGCCGGCATGTGACCTCAGCTTCACTGGGGAATAGGGGGACTCACCCACTACACCCGCACTCTGCAGGAGGAGGTGGACGGAGTAGCTGGACAGGCAGGCGATGGCCGTCAGAAGGATCCTGCATGGGGCAGAGAGGAGGCCGATAGACAGTCCATACTTCACATAGGGGAAATGTTAACAAGACAAATGACCCGCAGTGTTTACATGTTACAGCGTCATTTTGTGCCTTGCTAAAGACCATCACAATAGGGTTAGGGTCAGGGGCTAGAGAATGAGGCTAGAGGTAGCTTTACCGCTAAACGCTGTGAAGGCCTCCCATGAGCAATCATCCTGGAACTTTATTCATTATCTCACTGGGACCATGTTCCTTTAAACCTGAATCTAACCTGCCCAGCTGAGACACTTTTACACACAGAGACTTGAACAATGAATTCCTAAACATGCCGGTAGGGGTCCGGTATCCTGCCAAGCATGCTGTCCTGTGGACGTAGGGAACCTTCCGTTAGTGGGGGGCTACATGTGAACCCCCACTAACATTATGCTGCGGCCAACTGCTGGTAAACCGACACCGCCTCATCCATGCCCGCTCAGGCCACAAATAAAGCACGGCCCTCGGCCAATCAGCTACCAGCGTTGCACGGCCCTCGGCCAATGAGCTACCAGCGTTGCACGGCCCTCGGCCAATGAGCTACCAGCGTTGCACGGCCCTCGGCCAATGAGCTACCAGCGTTGCACGGCCCTCGGCCAATCAGCTACCAGCGTTGCACGGCCCTCGGCCAATGAGCTACCAGCGTTGCACGGCCCTCGGCCAATCAGCTACCAGCGTTGCACGGCCCTCGGCCAATGAGCTACCAGCGGTGCGGTGTATTGCTGACATTTATGTCTCCATATTTTGTCTCAATCGTGAAAATGTATGTGGACAAATATCTCCATATTTTGCCGATCATGGACCATCTTTAACATCTCTATCATGGAGATGAATGTGGAGATCTCCATGTTTTAGATTTCATTGATGGCATTGAGATGAATGTAGACGATTAGTTCCATATTCTGTGTGATTGAGTGAGTGAGTGAGTGAGTGAGTGAGTGAGTGAGTGAGTGAGTGAGTGAGTGAGTGAGTGAGTGAGTGAGTGAGTGAGTGAGTGAGTGAGTGAGTGAGTGAGTGAGTGAGTGAGTGAGTGAGTGAGTGAGTGAGTGAGTGAGGGAGGGAGTGAGTGAGTGAGTGAGTGAGTGAGTGAGCCAGTGAGTGAGTGAGTGAGTGAGTGAGTGAGTGAGTGAGTGAGTGAGTGAGTGAGTGAGTGAGTGAGTGAGTGAGTGAGTGAGTGAATATTCTACCTGTACGCTACATCTCTGAACGGAATAGAATCAAAAGAGATCCGATCCAAGCCGATCGTAACTCACCCTCTCATCAGCTAAACAAAGTTGTGGGTGTATCCGAATGTGGAGCCATGTTCTGTTTGACCAATCAGCTTGACGGGTTCAGCGGCTCCATAAGCTGTGTTCCTTTACCTCTAGTGGAGGCTTTGGTTTCCTCACTCATGAGTGGCGGCACACGTCTTTTAGCTTTGGTTGTGGGTGAGTGCAGTAGACCTATTATCTGTTCTTTGGCTGGGGTTAGGGTTAGGGAGTGTAGTAGACCTATCAATCTGTTCTCTGTGATGCAGGCCCTGTTTTTAACCGCCTTGGTTTCCATACCAACAAGTCAATTCCAGTGTAATGTCAATAAGTGACTAAGAATATCACAATGGGATTGATTATTGAAGGATGCTAAAAAGCAGATTGATGATATATTTAAAAGGCGAGAAAAAAAACAGATTTCTACCTTTTGGATGAAAATTGCACAATATTTAACTCTCCAGCTCAGCACTTCTCTTTGTTCTATTTTGGTCAATTCTTTGGTCTCATTGGTAAACACACACATGCATGTGTCTGTGTGTTTGTGTGCATTGGTATGTTTGCATCCATGTTGGCGTTTATGTGAGATTTCTGCATGTGTCTTTCTGTTTTGCAGGGGGGCATGTTTTGCCCCTGTCTCTCCATCTCTGAGGTGAGCTTAGAACTCTAACCCTAACCCTAACCCTGAGCCTAACCCTAACCCTAACCCTGAGCCTAACCCTAACCCTAACCCTAACCCTGACCCAAACCCCTAACCCAAACCCAAACCCAAACCCTACTCACGGGAAGAGGACGATGCCGGTGTTGGACATGGCGTAGGACAGGCCCAGGATCCCGCTGCCCATGATGGCATTACTCAGGTTGAAGGCGGACATGCCGAACGACGTTTTGCCTTCAAACTGTCAAACATACATAAAGGAATTGATCAACAAGTGAAAGTAATTTGTGGAATTATAGTTTACAAATTAGACAAACCCCCAAAAAAGTGAAATTAATTTTTTTTTTATGTTGAATGATATGCAATATGTGATTTTATGTGTAATTTTTATGTTGTTCCTTAAACATCGACATCAAAACATGATATAAGTTTTATATTTTTTAACTGTAAATGAAATAAAATCCTATGAAATCAAACTAGGTTGGGGTTTGACCAATCATCTGACTCACGTCGGTAAACTGCTGTTTCTTAAAGCCATCGCTCTTCTCTGGAAGGAAGGCCTCCTCCTCTGGTTGTATTCTGAACAACAACAACAACAACAACAACAACAACAACAACAACACGTTTAACCACCTGACAAACTCCAAGAACCAGATCCCTTTATCAATCATTTAGCGATTTCTAATCAAACACTGAAACAAACCATAGCATTCAGCCTAAATACACAATAATTGCTCAACATGTATGTCTGGTGGTCGCTGGCCATTTGCCAATAACATTGCCGGCCTCCAGCATAAGCGAATCAGAGCAAAGCATTGTTGTTTACTAACAGTGTGTTATTCTAGAAATTGTGCTGAGCGAGATTGTATGTAGCTTTTTGCTTACTTTTTAACAACTGTGGTGTTAAAGTAATAGTCTGTAAGATTGAGCCACTCTCAGTTAATAGGCGGGAAACTCAATAATAGTTTTCTGTCCCATCTACCTGGACGTGCAACTGTAGGCATTTTGACACTGCCAAGCAGGTACAGTTGCTGCTTGGCAAATGTTACAATATGAGCATCTTGCCTGTGTAAAACCGAGGGGGTATATTCCCCCTAGGTCAAGGAGCCGGCTACCTGGGTTCATTAGAGTAGGCAGGACAACACAAGGAGAACACTTTAGAATAATTTGAAAACTCTGATTTTATTTATTTTTTCCAAGGCTACAAGAATGGGTAGACTACATCTGAGTGTAGTCTACAAACGCGATGAACAATTAACAAGTGCAGAAACGCCAAAATATTCTATATATTGATGACCACTTGTTTTTTATCCAGACTTCAGCTTCGTAAGGACTCTGCTGCTGTCTTGTAGATCGCACCGTCTTTCACCGTCTTCGTTAAATGCGACTGCCTCTCCTCTCTCCCGTGATGGTTAGGGATGTGTTAGATATTTGAAGTCCTGTGAGTGTAGATATGTGGCGTTGAAGAAACGCTTTGTGTTACGCGAACTGGCGTGGTGCCGGGGTGGCGTTTGGGAGTGTTGATAGTATATGGGCAGATATGGGCAGGCCGGCATGTTGTCTTGGTAGAATACATCAGTTATGCATCTGTTAGGATTATATTTAATTAATAAAAAACCTTTGAACACTATCGATCAGCTCGGATACAGATATGTCCGTTATTTTATGTAGGGCGCTAGTTGAAATGTTAAATTTAAAAAAACTTTAAAGTTAATGTTTTATGTTTCACAATCATTCCATTTTGTTGCAAAAATCGTTCTAAGTTGGATGGGTAGGGTAGGTTAGATAGATTAATTTGTTGAAATGATATGATGACATTTGCATTACAATTGTTATTTTACCTTTAACCCCAGTCTTACCTTTGCTACTTCTTGATGTTCTCATCATCACTACTGTGTGATTGAACGTTGTTTTGTTGAGGTATGTGAGGACCCCTGCCTTGTCACAACATTTCCAAGGTGACCGTGTTGTGCAACACATCTGTTATTTAAATACTTTGACTTGAATGTGAACATACCCTTTGTCCAATGTTTCATATTCATGTCCATTGGACACCTTCTGCAGCTCCATGCTGGCTGAGCCCGGGTTCTTCTGCGTGGGGGACGAGGTACAGTGTGAGGTACAGTACGGGCCCACAACGTTTCTGTTTTCAGTCAATTAATGAAGAATAGAAACAATTCATTGCAGATGGACAATTTTCCAGTGTCAGTCGCAAACACGAAGAAGAAAAAGATTAGAGGATAAGCCTTTTTTTTTTATACTTCAGGCTACTAGTGTTGGCAACATCGGTTGGTTAATGGTAGCCTTGAGTCCATCTGACATTCCCTGTGGTTCTGGAGAAACCACAGAGTTCCCCTAAAGCCCTGGTCAACTTTAAATAGCCAGAAAATGGACTGCTATTCAAATAAAATGTGCTTATTGGTTGTTATTTTTACTGTATATTTTTTGCTATACTGTAATAAAATGAAGCAATTAAAACAAAGCACATAAAACCATAAACATATTGTTATTTGTAAACATGTTGATGTTAAAACCAAAAGTACTCTTACCATATCTTTTTACAACCGTTTAACTTTCAAATCTATTATTATACTGTATAAATGTATTTCTGACCCTGGATTCATTTCATCTCAGTAGATCATAGAGCTGGGGAGGACGCTTTGTACAGGTTCAGTTTGGTCCTCATTGGCCAAACACACACACACACACACACACACACACACACACACACACACACACACACACACACACACACACACCCGACACACACACACACACACACACACACCCGACACATACCCATACAAACGAACAAACATGCCCACACTAACACACATACAGACAAAGATACAAACTGAGGATTGACACTGGCTACTAACTATGCCGGGAGCCCCCTGTGGTGCACAGTTTGTGAGCTGGGTTAGGGTTAGGGTTAGGGTCTGATGGTTCGAGATCCTGCACTATCGTTGAATGGTAGTGTCGTCTTAACAGGCAAACCTGTGTGTGAAAGTGTAAAAAAAAATAATCTTGCTACAGGGTCTGGACATTGGGGATCGACCCCAGTACCTTTCAGCTGGGAGTCGTACACCCAATAACCAATGCGCTACCCTGTAGTATAGTTGTGCTCTTTGTTCAACAATGCTGGGAGCCAGCAGTTATATCCACAGTGTTCTGGGAAGGGGCCATCGTCGGGAGGAAATCTGAATTTACTCCAATAAAAAAAAGCTCTCACTAATTTCCATGTCAGCCTTCAAAAAATGTCAATGGACTTCGACTGGGGGAGAGGAGCTTCTCACCAACAATTTACGGGGGATTTTTCCGACGCAGAACACCAAAGGACCAGGATTGCGTTGTGTCGTCAATCTTTCTTTCTGGAAATGTGGATTGAACCTATCCTCGATGCAACATGAGTAAGATACAATAACAATGTGTGTTTCTACTGTTGGTGAAGTGTCATCCGTACCCTCACTTCCCACAGAGACCCCTCACATCCTGTCTCGAGAGTATTCTACGAGCCGCACACAGCGCTAAGCGGTCTGGGAATGGGGAGGACCTGTGGGGGGAATACAGCGGCAACTGAGACACATACCATTGTTGTTTTTTCTAACTTAACAGCCTCTCTCTCTCTTCCTCACTCTCTCTTCCTCCCTATAAACGCGGTTGGTAGGAAGTTCTCCGCACGCTGATCCTGTGGATGTCCAGCGAAGAGGAACCCTTGTTCAGACCCTGATTAAAGAACCCTACTGCGGTTGGGGTCGTGGTTAGTGTCCAACATGAGGCCACTTCTGACCGCAGACGCTAACACACTGTGGAACTACTGCTATGGTTCCCTCCCCGGATTGCCTTTTTCCAAAATAGTTTGATATTTCTTTAATATTCCTAAAAAATAACTCAAAACTTCAAAGAAATAGTGTGGGAGGGAAAAACATACAACAGGATATCTGAATGAACCGTGTTAATTTGGCTCCGTCTCACCAGAGGTATCCGGGTGAAAGTGTGCCCCACAGGGTGTTTGGGTGTCTGTGAAACTCAGCAGCTCTGACTGCTCGGCATAAGTATAGCAGTGGTCAGACCAAACTGCCTGGAATGTGTCAGGGATTGGATGTGCCAGAGACTTCTGTCTTAGGGTAGAGTGATTGATGTTATGGGAGGGTGACTGGCCCTTTGTAACCTAGGTTCATCCCTACTAAATACCCCCACACACACACACACACACACACACACACACACACACACACACACACACACACACACACACACACACACACACACACACACACACACACACACACACACACACACACACACACACACACACACTGTTGGCGTAGAGGAAATGACCACTATAATCAGAAGGGACACACTATGGTCAGTATATACCAAGTCCAACTTGATAACTCCAACTTTCTATTCCAGGCTGGCCAACTCAACATTTAAAATAACCTTCTCCTCTCCCTGGAATAGTCGATCATGTATATCAAGTTGCTACACAAGCCAGAGTTAAGGGCCACCACTGTTGTGTCCAAGGACACCGCTGAAAACACAAACCTCTGCTTTTGGACAGTGGTGTTTTTTTTACTTGAGCAAACCAGATCCATGTTGATTGTTCCAAAGGACACGAGCAGTAGCAGAGGATATGTAGGTTTTGTCTGTGGTTAGGTCTACCGACATGGGTGAGGGGAGTTGGCGGGGGGAGGGAGACACACACATATGCATTACTGTGTACAGGAAGGGTATGGGGGTTTCCAGGGCTGTTCAGAGTAGCAGACCCCGACCCATTCTGCAGGCAGGCAGAGGGAGTGTAGAGTTACGCCTTACGTAATATTGTCCATTTCCTAGGGGTGCTGCGACCCGCGCTCCGCAGATTGGAGCGGCAGTTATAATCTTGGCATCGTCAACTCGTATGGATGTGTGGCCACAGAAAACAGTTTATGCTATCTGATGCTTGCTTCTTTCTACCTTACTTCCCTTGTTTATTTCTTTCTTTCCTTCATTTTTCTATTTTTTGGGGGGAAATTGATAGATGTAGCAGGGAAGTAATTACACAAATGTTTATGAAGCTTTCTCTGCTCAGTCCACTACTAAAGATATTCCTTCTAATAACTTGGACTATGACTGCCATTAAATGGGGTAAAAAAATAAGCAATTATGGTAACTCCAAGAGCATACCATAGTTTGCTGTACTAAAAAACAAAAGACTGTATTTTCCCTGTTTCAGCTCCAATATATTAGGTATATTTATTGTCATTTTCTCACATATTGAAGGATCAGTGATAAGGATAGGAAAACTCAATAAATACCCATAAACATTTCAGAGCACATTCTCAAATCTCAAATGTAAGGATCCTACCCCTAACCCTACCCAAGCAAGCTAAGAATGCCAAAATACAAAGCAATACATCAGATTAAAAAGATCACACAATTCTTTAGGACAAACTCCTCAAACTAATAGAACAGATAACCAAAGTTGAACACCGAAAGACAGATTAGTATTTTGACATGGTCCACACACACACACACACCCACACCCACACGCACACGCACACACACACGCACACGCATACGCACACGCACACACACACACACACACACACACACACACACACACACACACACACACACACACACACACACACACACACAGATCTCCACCTCCCCGCTGGAGATATTCTCCGTAGGGAAAACCACGTGGCAAAGGAACCCAAAGAGAGTGAAGACACCGACCTGCGACCGCTGAGGGAGCTCTGGAACAGCAGACACGGCCGCTCGGTCCTGCTTGGACGGTCAGCCAGGTAGGGGAGGAGAGGGGAGAAGACAGGTGAGGGGTTAGCTCCAGAGGTACAGCTGGCTCAGGGGGGGTTGGAAAAGCCAGCAAGGGGGAGAGGACCTAGACAGAAAGAGTCTCCGCATACAGGGGAAGAGGGTGGGAGGCAGGGTACAGGGGGAGGAGGACGAAGAGGAGGCGGGCATATATGGAGAAAGAGAAATAAAGGGCGGCTTCTCATTGGTCTCAAGTTACTTGCCATGTCACAGGAACACTCCCCTCTGTAAAAAAGAAAAAGAAACACACACACACACACACACACACACACACACACACACACACACACACACACACACAGTAGACATGGCTGATGGCCACAGGGGAGCTCTCTGGTGGCTCATGGAAGTGTTTCCATGCAGAGTGGACCCTCGGATCCCAAATCACACACACACATACATAGGTGCATGTCCAGGCGAGCAGCAAAGTGAACCCACCAGCAGGGCTAGCAGGGCTAGCGTTAACCCTACCGTCACCTCCTGCTGCACTAAGCAGCACTGTGTCAACACCAGATGGTAACAGACAGGGGCATTCCCATGCCCATTGGACAGTTTGTACACAGACATCAGCATTACTTTTTACCACATAATTACCTCTCTTTTGCTTTGGTGAACATTAGTGGAGGGGTCTTCAACGGTTTGGTCTCAGCACATGAGAAATCACCTCCCTATGTTGATGTATTGTAACGGTGTGTGACATAGATGTTTCCATTGCTAGCCTACAGCGTTCACACGCTATAACTGCTTAACAGTCTGCTGCTAACTTAAAATAACAGTAACTTTTCCAGGCTACAAACATATGAAATGATTTATAGGCCTATCTCACAATAAATGTAATAATAAACATAATAAAATGCTAATATTAATGTTTTTCCACCATATATTTTGTAGAAGAACCGTGAGTTTCCACCATGTATGACGAGCTGCTGTCAGGTGATTGGTTGAATGCTCCTTGTTACACCCTGTTAACTAATCTGGCCCGTATCTGAAGATCCCCAGTCTGTCTCTTCCTGCCAGGGAAGAGTGACATCAACTACTTAGTGAGGCAAACTACTTAGTGAGGCAACATGTTGAGAATGTGTCAAGATCTTTGGTGGCCCCACAGCCCGTTATGTAGGCCTACTTCTCTGCAGCCCGTTATGTGCAAGGGCCGCCTTTATGGGAATACAAATACTACAAAAGGCCTATTACATAGGTTTACAGAATATCTATGTTTGATTAACTAAATAATAATAAAATATTGCACTTATCTGTCTGTTAAATGCCGGCCTTTTTACCTACCCAGAGAACACTCATGCATTGTTATTATGGCCGTTTACGTACCCCCTGATGCTAATGCCAAACTAGCAATGAAAGAGCTACATTCTGCTATTAGCACACAACAAACTGCTCACCCAGAAGGGGTATTTATTGCTGCAGGGGATTTTAACCATTCAAACCTGAAGTCAGTACTCCCCAAGTTCCACCAACATGTCTCCTGCCCGACCAGAGGGGACAGAATGTTGGACAAAGTGTATACAAACATCCCCGATGCCTACAAGGCTATACCACTCTCCCACCTGGGTCAATCTGACCATATTTCCCTGCTGCTGCTGCCCAGATACACAGCCCTCATTAGCCGGGTGAAACCCACAGTGAGGACTGTGAAGATCTGGCCCGAGGGTGCAGAGGCCGCTCTACAGCTTGGGTTTCAGTGCACAGACTGGAGTCTGTTCGCCACCAATGCCACCTCTGACTCTCAGCTGGACATTGAGACATATACCTCCTCTGTTCTGGAATATATTAATAAAGGCGTAAATGATGTCACAACTCATAAGCAGATCAAGATATACCCCAATCAGAAGCCTTGGATGAACAAGGACGTCCGTCTACTGTTAAAGGCCCGCGACATCGCTTTTCGATCCGGCAACGCAGAAGCCTACAGCACATCCAGGGCTAACCTGAAAAGGGGAATACGGACCGCCCAACACAGCCACAAACTACGGATTGAAGAAGAACACTCCAATAACTCAGACCCCCGACGTATGTGGCAAGGAATACAGGCCATCACAGACTACAGAAAAGCAAACTCAACCCCCCTTACCACCACTACCGACTTTGCTAACGAGCTTAATCACTTTTATGTCCGCTTTGACCGTGACAACAGCACTACGCCTGTCAAAACTACCCCACCACCTGGCGAACAACCCCTCAGATTCACTGCCTCTGACGTGCAGTCAGTGCTGAGCAGGGTGAATGTAAGGAAGGCAGCTGGCCCGGATGGCATCCCTGGGCACGTGTGGAGAACGTGCGCTGAGCAACTATCTGGAGTCTTCACCAACATATTTAACCTGTCACTGGCCCAGGCTGTTGTTCCCGTGTGCCTCAAGACCACCACCATCGTCCCCGTGCCCAAGCAATCTAACCCAGCGTGTCTGAATGACTATCGACCAATAGCATTGACCCCCATCATCACCAAGTGTCTTGAGAAGCTAATCTTAGCTCACCTCAAGCCCAGCCTTCCTCCTGCATTAGACCCCCACCAGTATGCATACCGTGCCAACAGATCGACTGAGGATGCCATATCCACAGCCCTTCACTCTGCCCTCACCCACCTGGACAATAGCAATTCCTATGCTAGGTTGCTATTCATCGACTTCAGCTCAGCTTTCAACACAATCATACCATCTGATCTGATCATGAAATTACACAAGCTTGGCATCAGCATATCCACCTGCAACTGGATATTGGACTTTCTGATCAACAGACCACAGACGGTGAGGTTAAACAACCTCTCCTCCACTACACTTCCTCTACACACTGGTGTGCCACAAGGGTGCGTGCTCAGCCCCTTACTGTACACCCTCTTCACCTATGACTGCTCCCCCATTCACAACTCCAACTCCATCATCAAATTCGCAGACGACACAACAGTGCTCGGCCTGATCAGGAATAATGATGAATCAGCCTACAGGGAGGAAGTCCTGCACTTGGCAGCTTGGTGCGCTAGTAACAATCTTGTGCTCAACACCATCAAAACCAAAGAACTCATTGTTGACTTCCGGAAATCAAAGGCAAGCTTACACTCACCCATTCACATCAACGGGGCTGAAGTGGAACGGGTCACCAACTTCAAGTTTCTGGGTGTCCATATTTCACAAGACCTCTCCTGGTCACTCAACACCTCCACTCTGATCAAGAAAGCTCAACAACGCCTCTTCTTCCTCAGAAAACTGAAAAAAGCTGGACTCTCCCCTCAGATCCTCCGGAACTTCTACCGCTGCACCGTTGAGAGCATCCTCACCAACTGCTTCACGGTGTGGTATGGTAACTGCACTATGGCTGATAGGAAAGCCCTACAGCGAGTCGTTAAAACTGCTCAGAAAATAATTGGCACATCACTCCCTGCCCTCACTGATCTTCATCATTCACGGTGTCTGCAACGTGCAAACAAAATCATCAAGGACCACACACACCCCAGTCATGCCCTGTTCTCTCTCCTCCCGTCCGGGAGACGTTACAGGAGCCTCAGGAGTCGCACCAGCAGGCTCAGAAACAGCTTTTTCCACAATACTACAACACTGCTCAACACAAAGACCCTACACTAGCCCCCCCCCCCCCCCCCCCCCTTCTTGAACATGGACTATGGTCAGTCTGACTACCTCAAACCACCTATGCACTTTACCTATGCACTTTACAATTAATGAGGATCAACTGTATTAACTGTATTAACCATTTATGTATTACTGCACTTTATATTCAGCTGCTATCTGCTATCTGTGTTCTATGTATTATTATTATTATTATTCTTATAGCGCTGCTTTAACAAAAACGTTTTATTGATTGCACTACTGGTTAGAGGCTAAACTGCATTTCGTTGTACTGGTTGTCCTTACTTGTGCAATGACAATAAAGTTGAATCTAATCTTAAAGGGGAACAATGGTTCTATATCACTTTATGGGTCGATTGGTCGCTGTTTCGTAGGGCTGGGGGTAAACGATTATTTATTAAACGATTAATCGGGCGATTATTTCATCGATTAGTCGACTAATCTAATGACTAATTGGATGGTTATCTATTTCTGTTGCTCGATTAAT
Organism: Gadus macrocephalus; assembly: GCF_031168955.1. Taxonomy (NCBI): domain Eukaryota; kingdom Metazoa; phylum Chordata; class Actinopteri; order Gadiformes; family Gadidae; genus Gadus; species Gadus macrocephalus. The sequence goes on from NC_082382.1 coordinate 26,159,943, forward strand.
AAAAACCATAATGTATCTCAAATAAATACCAAAAAATTCTTAATAATATACTTTATTTAACAACAGTTTTGCACAGCAAAAAACCTTCTGCTTTACACAAAATAAAATAAATAAAATAGTTTCACTGTTATACAAAATGAAAGGCCAGCCGTGCTCAAATCTGCCAGTGTGAGTGTGGCCAGTCTGGCCAGGCCAGGCCAATTTGGCCACTTGGGAGAGGTGTGCTGCTACGGTACGGGCCGCTACGGTACAGATGCTAACGCCTTGTTTCCACATACGTACATTCTCGTATGCGATCCAACCGTCTCCGACCGAAAGTCCATTCATTCCTATGTGATTCTCCGTAATGTCCGTTTTTCCTCCGAGACTCCTCCCCTCCGTAAAATTTCTGTCCGGTATGTCCGTAATATACGTTAAAAAAATGTAACTTTCGCCGTCGTTTTACGGAGATACCGTATGAAAGTTTTTATGTTTTTCACAAAACATGTAAGTACCTGGCAGGCCAAACTCCTCGCCGATCTCTTTCAAAGCCTGGTTGGTTTTGTTTTTATCTCTGTATATGTCGATCCTCATGTTCCAAAGTACCGGTCTCCTAAAAACGGCCATTATCATACGCTCCCCCATCTTTTGTCCGTAAATAAATTCATGTCCGTACGTAAAACACTAGCGACTCCTTCCGTAAATTTACGGAAGCACGGATACGAAAAACATACGTATGTGGAAACGAGGCGTAATGAGCGCACACGCACGGCTACGCAACCTGAGCTGGATGACGTATAGTCCATGCGACGACCACGGACATAATAAAGGCGACGAGCCTTCTTTCCCATTAAACGGTAAACATATATCCAAATAAGCAACAGACTCAGCAAAGTGCGTACTGTGTTCTCTGTGTTGTTGTCCATTGTCCACGAAAATCGTCGACGGAGAAATTTGACGTCGACGAATTTTTGACGTCGACACGTCGACGTCATCGACGCGTCGACGTCATCGACGCGTCGCTACAGCTCGGGTGTAGGGGGAGTCGGCTTTCGACTCCCCCTAGCGCATCTTGGTGGAAAAAATTAACATGCAAGTTTCTGCCGGTGAACCGCCGCCCACCCTCGCGGGACTCTCGGGTCTCGCGAAGCACCGAATTGCTTTACGGCACTACAGACCCACAAACACAGAACCGGCTCACCCAAGTAGCGAAGGGATTGTTACATTCATCATGGATCAGCCGATTAAAAAGAGACAGAGAAACCCATTGTCGGAGAGAGAAAAGGGCGACAGAGAGGCCAGACACGAGTAAACATTGGGCGAGCTTCTCAGGAATAGCGTGCACTGGAAGAAAAAGACTGCAAATCGGATGCCGACTTGCCATTGCCGTGATCCTATTCATAGTTTTCAGTCACGTGACTCACGCTGACCCTGGAGGGCAAAAAGCCGGTTCCAAGATGGCGGCTAACACTGGAAACGCTGGAGAACAACAACGCAAACCTGTAAATTTCCAAACGGTTTCAAGCCACGAATATTTAGATCATCTCTCCGAAGAAGAAAAGACCAGGGGTCTCATTTATAAAACTGTGCGTGGGATCGTTACTAAAAATTTGCGTACGCCCAGAAGCGAAGTTTTGCGTGCGCCAAAAAATATTCCGATTTATAAAACCCTGCGTACACACACCGTACGCAATCTTTGCTTTATAAATCACAGAGTGCCTACAAGTGTGCGCAGCTGAATCAGCTTCACGTGCCGCCCTGTAAACGCCCCTTTTTAACCATAAATGGTCAATGCAAATGACCTCATGAATTCGATCTGCATATAAAACAGACTTAGATGCAAGTATTATGTCTTGTCGGAAACAATCGCAGAAGTACTGAGAAAAGCAAAAAAGCGAAATTTCACGAGGTTGAAGTGGAAACACTTGTGGGTGAGATGAAGGCCCGAAAGGTAGTTTTGTTCGGCGGTCACGGGATTGGGATCGCCGACAACATAAAGCAGAGTGAGTGGCAACATGTTGCTGCAGCAGTGAACTGTCAGTGAAAGGAGCGCATAGTGCCAGAATTAAAAAAGACATAGCGTTAGGGTTAGGGTAAAGTGTGTTTCCATCTCCCATTTTGCGAATTTACTCTCTTTCGCATTTCTCAAAAACTACCTCAAGCGAGCGGATAAACTTTTTTGCGAATTACACGATTTTTATGCGAAATTTGGTGTTTCCATCACCGTTTACTGATTCGATACTTCAAAGTTAGCATAAAATCAGGGGGATGGAAACGCACCTAATGACGTGACAAAATCACAACTACGAAGGGGAACAATGGACCTATTAAAGAACGCTAGGGTAATGCTATAAATGTTACGAGACATGTAATGACGTCACGATTGCAACTCGGAAGGCTGGTGTCCGAGGCATCCGGAACACACCATAACCCCCACCTGGGAATGACAGGGTTAACCGTTTTATTTGGTCATGCGACTCGTAAACCCAATCACTCGCGAAGCACCCTGGGAGTCCGGGTTTTACTGGGTTTCATAGCTTTGCGTCAGTATATATATCTATGGCTCTGACATCCATTTAAAACTCCACCTCCCACAACACCCCGCGGCACAAGCGCTCTGTGACTTCCTCTGTGAACCCGACTGGACACTGAGAGAAATGTCTGTGTGGAGTGTAGCTGCTATACTAAACTAGCTAGGGACTTATATTGCTCAATGCAAATATACCTGGCAAGTCGGAAGAAATGACCTGCTAAAAAGCACATCGGTTCGAGTCTGTAGCGATCGGGCAATGGGCGCCAGCGCTCCTTATTAGCTGCTGGCTACTGGGCTAGCATGGTTTTATCAAATGTTAAACACATCATTCAGCCGTTTGACATCAGCTGAGCTGCTCTTTGCCGCTGTCATTTCGTATCGCAGATCGGCAGTAAACGTGAACAATGGAGGAAGTTGATAAGATTTTGATCCACGCACTCCGACAAAGCGGCACGTACGTATTCAACCGAGTGTCCATCCAACAGTAGCATTAGCCCGGCTGTAGCCTGGTGCTGAATGCATTGGAGTGGTGAATGGGCAACAGTACGGGATATAGTTATGAACATACGTGTGTGCCAGTCTTGATAACACCATCCACTCCCACCTATCGTTCATTCCCATGCCATTAACAAATGATTATGGTGTAACGTTATAGTCATGTGCTGAGGTCTCAAGCAATACCGTGTGTGTGTGTGCGCGTGTGCGCAGGCAGGCTAGGGGGTCACTTATTGTACTGTGTTTTCAGACACCTTATGATCTAGTTGTACCTTTCCGCCTTGCGTCCACAGAGAGGTGGCTGAAGACATTCAGAGTGTGAAACAGTTCACCAGCGAGCTGATCGTGGAGGCGGTGGTGCGATGTGTCCGGGTCATCAACCCCGCCCTGGGAGGGGGGCTGTCGCCGTCGCTGCCCCCCGGCATGTCTGCCCGCTTCCGGGTAGGGATGGGCTTGGCACAGGCCTGTCAGGTAAGAGTTCCAATGCTTAGAACTGGAACATTGGTCTTGACATTGGATTCTCTGATGTGGTCACGATATGGTGGTTTTACGTGAAGTCAGTGAGTAGATATTAATGCACGGGATGCATTATAATTTTGTTATAATCACATCGTGTTTGAGTGCAGTGTGAACAGATGCAAACGCATGAAGTCCAGTTTCTTTCTATAATCCCATCTTTAAAGTCCAGTGTTAGAACAGATGTGAACGCATGAGGTCCAGTCTCTTGCTATAATTAGATCAGGGCCCTCCAGAATGTGGAAGTGACTCATTATAACAACGGTCATGTGGTCAGTAATCTGCATGTTTTGTCATCTATATTTTAACCTTTAATTGCGTCAGGTATGTTCAATGAATACTGGAAGCAGTCACAACTATTTTATTGAAATCCCTTTCTTTGAATTCTGTGAGTCGGCTGAAACGGGTGTTAACTCGAGGTGTGTGTAAATCATTTAACCCCCTTGGGGGTTGGATGAATGGGTTTGGGATGAGTCTGTTGTAAACGTGGGATGGTTAAGGTTATGGTCTGATAGCAGTAGCTCCGGCTAGCATGAAGTCACGGTAGGCAGCATGTGGCATTCTCCTCACGGTACTTTTATTATACTCATTGACCATATCAAGCCAGGTCTCAACGACGCCATATTTATGATTGAGCATACATGCGTTCTAGAACATAGTTCGAGATTCCTGCCTACACCTAAAGTGGCAAATATCAAGGTGTAGAAAAGTAAAAAGCCCAATAAAACCCCCTGGCTTATGGGTTGTACAGTAGTCTCCATGCACGGCCCAGGTCCTCTGTGTTTTAGATCATGTGTTGGTCACATGCTGCTGCACTGACTGTCAGGCTCATTAGTGACGAGTGACTACGGTCTGTTTGGACCAAACACGATTTACCAGTAGCAACACCAAACTCATTCTGAAAGAAGTGCTCTCAAAAACGGTTCCTTTCCTGCTGCCACTGGTGGGAATTCAGACCTGTAGGTGGATTATAAAATCTATCTCTATCAGGCTCTTTACAATGGCCAACTATTAGGGGTGTGACGATACACTCAGCTCACGAGACGAGACACGATATTGGGTTCACGAGAACGAGACGAGACTTGATTTTAAGAAAACTACAATGACAAAATATATGACTGGACCAACAGACTTTTATTTAACCAAGTCGCGCATGCATTTTGAAATGTTTTATTATAACTCTTTACATGCATGAAATTGAAACTAAAACTAAAATTTATAAAAGTTAAATAAAAATAAATTAAATTAAATAATTCTCTTTTTTTCAAGTGCAAACAATATTATGCAAAACCAAATCAAAGTACCCAAAATGTACTTTGATTAAATGTATTCGTTTTCGCGGTTATTCAGCCTCTTCTTCTCCTCCGGAAAAACACGACCGCATTGCATTGTGGTATACGGGAGTAACATGTAGGCTACATCGTATGTACACTCAAATTTTGGGTATTTTAAGTGCACTATATAGTGCATGAAATCAACCACTGAGAATTCGAACACCACTACAAAATGGCGAGCACCCTATACAGTACACTATATCCGTGATAGGGAACGATTTTGAACACAGCTTATGGCTGCTTTCGATGCTTCCCCTGCTTCTCTTCCTCTTCTTTTCCTTCTCCTTCTTTAGGTTCTGGCAGGTAAGATGTAGCAAAGGCGCATTACTGCCCCCACAGGCGACAAATAGAAGTTTGGATAAATCACAAATCTCGCGAGACCGATTTTTAACGCGACGGGTAATATCGTCGAGTTTAATCTCGCGAGATCTCGTGGCACGAGATCTCGTCACACCCCTACTAACTATGCATTTTACTATTGTTCAAAGGATCTTTGGTTCCATTTAGGGCTGGGCGATTTTTTTGGTTTAATCGATTAATTTGCATTTTTTCTTTCCTACGGTTTGTGAAATGGCTGAACCGAAAAATCGCGATTTAAAAACAGTTCTAGACTCTTCCGATTTGTTTTGCTGAATAGACTCCGTAGTAGCCTCCTCTCTCACTTTCCAGAACGCGCGCAAAACTCAGCCTACTGCAATCACATTCACCTCGCCCCCGACAGACTTGGGGGAGAGCCGGGTCGATTGAAACACTTTTCAGTTAAACGTCTTTTGCAAAGATGACGTTATGTATACAAATAATTTGTGATCAACAACTCACATGTGTGTTCTCTTAGTTACAAGCAGTGGTGTAGTCTACGTGATACGCAGGTATACGCCGTATACCCACTAGGAACGCACCAGGATTTGCGTATACCCACTTAAAAATGTGCACGGATACGTATCAATCGTCTTGTGACAGATCTTTCACTTCTGTGTTTATTTTTCGGAAATATCGGTTGGGTATAACAGCAATAAAATACTTTAAGCAGGGGAAGTTATCTCCTACATTCACCATTCATAAAATTCCCGCTGTGCGCTCGCGCTCTGCCCTGTCTCTGTTACGAAGCGCGAAGCTGCCCCTGCATCTCTGCACGTTAGTTGGCGGGCCGAGCCCCTCCTTCTCGCGTGTGTGTGCGTGCGTGCGTGCGTGTGTGTGTGTGTGTGTGTCCAGTCCTCCCATATTAATGTGTAAACCACATAATAAGTAGTCAACAGAAGACAATGTTTTAATCCCACTTTATATCTCCTTGTTACTTTTAGATGAGAACCCCTGGCCAGCCTTTCAGACTGGGTGTCAGGCTAGGGAATTTAAAAACAGGCATCCTTGGTTAGAGTGGAGGGAAAAAAAGTTAGGTAAATGTCAGCCAACATACAGTTGGTATACACAATTGAAATTCATAATGTTAATCACTATGCAAATGAGAGTATAGCTAATTCATGGTCATTTTTAAGGTGCAGTAATTTCACACTTTTACACAATTAAATTACTGTATGGTATGTTAGATAACAACAGTAAGAGCTCAAATTAGAGCAATTTAAAGAGTGAAACATTAGTCTCCTGTCATCTCCTTCTCATGCACTGGTTAGCCATGGATGTAAACAGTTCATTCAATTATTCTGAGTAGATTTTGTCCTTGTTTAGCATGTGCTATTGCTACTATAGATATACAAAGGACAACTTGTCATTTTTGTGTTCTATTTGTTCATACTGTTATTAAAACTGATAAACCTACTCAGCTTTCCATGATTGTTGATAATCGTTATACTCTTAAATCAGCGGGTTGTAGACCCCTGCGTTGGTGAGTGTGGTGCGACACCCCATAAGCGCCACACACGTACATGGGTTTCAATGGAATTTGTTTGGAGAAAAACAGAAAAAAAAAAATGAGGTTTAAATCGAAAATCGTCCATTAGTTAGTTAAAAATCGAGATTTTATTTTTAGGCCAAATCGCCCAGCCCTAGTTCCATTATACAGGAATACAAATTGTCGCTCTGTGGTTAACAAGGGTGAGCCATGTGAGTTATGTGCTTCATACTAAAGGGAAGGTAGACCGGTTAACCTGGACTAGGTTAACCTGGACTAGGTAATCCTCGACTAGGTTAACCTGGACTAGGTAATCCTCGACTAGGTTAACTTGGACTAGGTAATCCTCGACTAGGTTAACCTGGACTAGGTAATCCTCGACTAGGTTAACCTGGACTAGGTAATCCTCGACTAGGTTAACCTGGACTAGGTAATCCTCGACTAGGTAATCCTGGACTAGGTAATCCTCGACTAGGTTAACCTGGACTAGGTTAACCTGGACTAGGTAATCCTCGACTAGGTAATCCTCGACTAGGTTAACCTGGACTAGGTAATCCTCGACTAGGTTAACCTGGACTAGGTAATCCTCGACTAGGTTAACCTGGACTAGGTAATCCTTGACTAGGTTAACCTGGACTAGGTAATCCTCGACTAGGTTAACCTGGACTAGGTAATCCTCGACTAGGTTAACCTGGACTAGGTAATCCTCGACTAGGTTAACCTGGACTAGGTAATCCTCGACTAGGTTAACCTGGACTAGGTAATCCTCGACTAGGTAAACCTGGACTAGGTGCCCCAAAGTGGAGAGGAACATTGACAGTGCACTGCTGTAAAATGTCTACAAGACATCCTGTGTCACTGAGAAGAAACGGAGGAAGCAGCAGCAGCCTCACACACTCAACACACACTAAAACTTCACCAACACACGGATATATGAAGACCTATAATATTCCTACTTAAAAAGACGCCTATGTATTGCCTGTTCAGTCCGTTTGACTATTAATCATAACTTAAAAATTTGTGCTGTCAAGCGATTAAAATATTTAATCGCGATTAATCGAATTAATGCCATAGTTAACTTGCGATTAATCGCTAGCAATTGCGATTAATCGCAATTCTTTTTTCTATGCTAAATATCCCTTGATTTCTTTGTCCCATTAATTGTTCTCATCTTAATGCTCTTATCAACATGGAGAAGTGCATCGGCTTGCCTTGTGCAAATGTTTTTTTATTGATAACAACATTGGCATATACTGATCAAAACAGGTGATACAAAAAAATGCCTATAGTGCAATTAAACGATGAACATACAAACATACTGCCTTGAACATAGCAGTCAGGCTATATACTGACTGCTGTTAAAATCGCCGTTAAAATCCGTTAAAATCGGTTTGCGTTAACGGCGTTAATATCGCGTTTAACTGACGGCACTACTTAAAATGCATCGCAAGGAAGACATAGAAAGAATTGGTTCAATCCAAAGGAAGTGGCTCCGAGGTGGTCCGCAGGCCTTCACAGTGCGCTGCTCTTCCAGGACCTGGGCTACAAGGGCGAGATCGGCTACCAGACCTTCCTGTACAGCAACGAGCCGGAGATCCGCGCCTTGCTCATGTTCCTGGTGGAGAAGCTGCCCAGAGAGAGCGCCGAGGCGTCGGATCAACCCGCAGGCCAGTCCAATACGCTGCATAGGACCCTCTTCATCACAGCATACAGACCCTCTTCATCACAATACACAGACCCTCTTCATCACAATACAAAACCTCTTCATCGAAGCAAACAGACCCTCTTCATCATAGCTCACAGACCCTCTTCATCACAATACAGACCCTCTTCATCACAGCTCACAGACCCTCTTCATCACAATACAAAACCTCTTCATCGAAGCAAACAGACCCTCTTCATCATAGCTCACAGACCCTCTTCATCACAATACAGACCCTCTTCATCACAGCTCACAGACCCTCTTCATCACATTACAGACCCTCTTCATCACATTACAGACCCTCTTCATCACAATACAGACCCTCTTCATCACAACAAAGACCCTCTTCATCACATTACAGACCCTCTTCATCACAACACAGTGTTTGTTATTGTAGTGTGGACATGTGACATGTATAAGAAGGAAGGACCACCTGGGCCAAAGTATCTTAAAGTTAGAACCGTGAATTAGCTTAATTTCTCCTGTGACCCTTCCAGGTAAATCAGTGGTGCTCCAGAGAGCTATTGCCGCTAAAATCAAAGCCCAACTCGCCCTCCCTTGGCTGCCCCACAACTGCAGGCTGCCTCTCCTTTGTAAAACACAGGTAACACTCCTTAATCAACAGCAGTATCGATCCCCAAAGAAAGACATCGGAATAACTATCAAAATGACTGAAAGCAACAACTCATAGCTATTAGTATTAACAGAAGTAACTGGTATTATCTTGGTGTCATCTGCTTTAGACTCTGAGCTCCGATTGGTTGCTGTTGTTTTCAGAGTGCTGGACCGTCCCGGAGTCTCCGAACTCAGCCGCTGAGTTTACCGTACAGCAACAAATCTACAGGGAGGGCGTCATCCAAAGGTAGGCCGCCATGGCTGTTTGAGCACATAAAGAGAAAGAGGTGTGGGGGCATGAAGTTTGGAGGGGGGGGGGACTCCCAGCTGCAAGGTTCCCAGCTTACTTGTTGGCATCCTAAAGGAGGATGCTTCACCATTATATTTATTAGGGATGCACCGAAATGAAAATTCTTGGCCGAAACCGAAACCGAATATACTGAAACAGTTGGCCGAAAGCCGAAACCGAATACCAAAATGTGGCTTTTGCCGTTTTTCATTCATTTTGCTTTAATCTTTCACCATTGCATAAATCAAGCAATTAAATGTCCTTTATAAACTTTTTTGTCTTGCTTTTTAATAAAAAAAATCAGTTTGCAAATTTGATACAAAATATTTATTTAATACTGAACGTTTTCTAACATTCCAGCAGACCTTATAGCAAGAATTTAAGAACAATGTACCTTTAAATAAATGAGTAAAACATTATTATTTTTTTTATAAAAAAAGGAAATGTTCGGTGTATTATTTTCAGCCTTTTTACTCCTTCGTCCGAAACCGAACATTATGTTTTGGGCCATTTTCGGCCGAACATTTTCGGTGGCCGAATATTCGGTGCATCCCTAATATTTATAGTTTCAGACTGACCACTTTTCCATTCTTCCTGTTCCTGTTTGCTGCTGTATTGTTACGGTCTAGTTACTTAAAACAGAAACGCCTTCCATTTTCTGCTGGTGTTTTCTCTCAAAATAATATCAACCTTTTTCCTGTTCTCCCGTTCCCGCCAATCAGCATCGAGGGAGTACCAGAGGGACGTGCTCCTGCCCGTCACAGCTCAGCCCCCCCACCAGGGGGCGCTGGTGGCGTCCCTGCTGGAGCAGCACACGGCCGAGCTCAGCGCTGCCCAGGAGTGGGACAGCGAGTGGAACAGCCAGGGGCTGCTGTCACGCCTCACGCCGGAGGTACAACCCCCCCAAACCCTCACAGCCAGCCCCCCCCCAACCCTAACAGCCCCCCCCCAAACCCTAACAGCCAGCCCCCCCCCAACCCTAACAGCCAGCCCCCCCCCCCCCCAACCCTAACAGCCAGCCCCCCCCCCCCCCAACCCTAACAGCCAGCCCCCCCCCCAACCCTAACAGCCCCCCCCCAAACCCTAACAGCCAGCCCCCCCCCCCCCAAACCCTCACAGCCAGCCCCCCCCCAACCCTAACAGCCCCCCCCCAAACCCTAACAGCCAGCCCCCCCCCCCCCAACCCTAACAGCCAGCCCCCCCCCCCCCAACCCTCACAGCCAGCCCCCCCCCAACCCTAACAGCCAGCCCCCCCCCAACCCTAACAGCCAGCCCCCCCCCCCCCAACCCTAACAGCCAGCCCCCCCCCCCCCCAACCCTAACAGCCAGCCCCCCCCCCCAACCCTAACAGCCAGCCCCCCCCCCCCCAACCCTAACAGCCAGCCCCCCCCCCCCCCCAACCCTCACAGCCAGCCCCCCCCCCCCCAACCCTAACAGCCAGCCCCCCCCCCCCCCCCCCCAACCCTAACAGCCAGCCCCCCCCCCCCCAACCCTAACAGCCAGCCCCCCCCCCCCCCCCCAACCCTAACAGCCAGCCCCCCCCCCCCCAACCCTAACAGCCCCCCCCCCCCCCAACCCTAACAGCCAGCCCCCCCCCCCCAACCCTAACAGCCAGCCCCCCCCCCCCCCCCAACCCTAACAGCCAGCCCCCCCCCCCCCCCCCAACCCTAACAGCCAGCCCCCCCCCCCCCAACCCTAACAGCCAGCCCCCCCCCCCCAACCCTAACAGCCAGCCCCCCCCCCCCCCAACCCTAACAGCCAGCCCCCCCCCCCCCAAACCCTAACAGCCAGCCCCCCCCCCCCCCCCCCAACCCTAACAGCCAGCCCCCCCCCCCCCCCCCCCCCAACCCTAACAGCCAGCCCCCCCCCCCCCCCAAACCCTAACAGCCAGCCCCCCCCCCCAAGCCTAACAGCCAGCCCCCCCCCCCCCCCCCAACCCTAACAGCCAGCCCCCCCCCCAACCCTAACAGCCAGCCCCCCCCCCCCCCCCCCCAACCCTAACAGCCAGCCCCCCCCCCCCCCAAACCCTAACAGCCAGCCCCCCCCCCCAACCCTAACAGCCAGCCCCCCCCCCCCCCCCAACCCTCACAGCCAGCCCCCCCCCCCCCCCCAACCCTAACAGCCAGCCCCCCCCCCCCCCCCCCCAACCCTCACAGCCAGCCCCCCCCCCCCCCCCAACCCTAACAGCCAGCCCCCCCCCCCCCAACCCTAACAGCCAGCCCTAACGTAACATTCCGTTCGCTACGGACGCTGGATCTGCGCTTCATATCCAGGACCATTCACACGCCAGAGTAAAGCATAAAGACGGAGAGGAACTTCCATAAAGTTGGAAATAAATTGGCAGATTCAGAGTTTGTGGTTCAATAGATCATCAGTGAAACATCGTTGCGTCACAATTGAGTGTAGTAACCTAGAGACCAGCTACAACATTGTTTTCATCCAAACGCGCCGTCTTTAGCGAACGGTGAATGCATTGGCTTCTATGAGCTGTCGCTGTCAGCCGCGAGCTTGGGGACCGTCTGCAAAGTGCAAAACTGAAAACGACCACAATGGTCAAATAAATTTCAATAGCGTCGCCATTATTGACTCTAGAGAGAAAAATATATCTTCTTATTTTTGAGGATTTTGTATTTAGGAACAATTTCAAGAGCGTTGCCATTGTTGACTAGAGTCCCAAAACGTTTTCCATACAGGCATGGGCTATTTATGGTCTTACTGCAACCTTTTAGTTTGCAGTAACTGCTTATTTTTTACAAAAATATCAATATACATTTTTTTTTAGCAACAATTTCGGTAGCGTCGCCATTATTGACTCTAGAGCCCCAAAACTTGTTCATTAGAGGCATGGCTTCTTTATGGTCCTACTACAACATTTGTGATGGGGAGAAGGGGAAGATGCATTGGTATTAGGCACAGACCTTTTCGATTGTTGTAGTATTTGTGTTATGTGATTTTACTGTGGTTGTTGGTATAATATATTTTTTGTCAAATAATTGTTTTAAAGATTATACTTATTATGTTCAATCCTCCATATTTCCCCTGCTCATTACTGAGCACAAATGTACTGTATGTACCCTTCTGGTGCCGGCAGACACGTAGAAATCTCCTGGCAGGGTGCGCTTTGCGACCACACAAAAAGATTGAGCTGAAAAATAACAATTTCACCTCCGCTGCTGCAACTCCATCCTAGGGGAAACACTGAACCCCAACCCTATAATGCAGCAAAGCGTTACCCTAACACTCTGTCGGGGTTAGGGTTATTAACCCCAACCCTATAATGCAGCAAAGCGTTTCTCTAACCTCTCTGTCGGGGTTAGTGTTAGGGTTATTCCCTAACCTCTCGGTCGGGGTTAGGGTTATTCCCTAACCTCTCGGTCGGGGTTAGGGTTAGGGTTATTCTCTAACCTCTCTGTCAGGGTTAGGGTTAGGGTTATTCCCTAACCTCTCTGTCGCGGTTAGGGTTAGGGTTAGGGTTATTCCCTAACCTCTCGGTCGGGGTTAGGGTTATTCCCTAACCTCTCGGTCGGGGTTAGGGTTAGGGTTATTCCCTAACCTCTCGGTCGGGGTTAGGGTTATTCCCTAACCTCTCTGTCGGGGTTAGTGTTAGGGTTATTCCCTAACCTCTCGGTCGGGGTTAGTGTTAGGGTTATTCCCTAACCTCTCTGTCGGGGTTAGGGTTAGGGTTATTCCCTAACCTCTCTGTCGGGGTTAGGGTTAGGGTTAATCCCTAACCTCTCTGTCGGGGTTAGGGTTAGGGTTAGGGTTATTCCCTAACCTCTCGGTCGGGGTTAGGGTTAGGGTTAATCCCTAACCTCTCTGTCGGGGTTAGGGTTAGGGTTATTCCCTAACCTCTCTGTCGGGGTTAGGGTTAGGGTTATTCCCTAACCTCTCGGTCGGGGTTAGGGTTAGGGTTAGGGTTATTCCCTAACCTCTCGGTCGGGGTTAGGGTTATTCCCTAACCTCTCTGTCGGGGTTAGGGTTAGGGTTATTCCCTAACCTCTCTGTCGGGGGTTAGGGTTAGGGTTATTCCCTAACCTCTTGGTCGGGGTTAGGGTTAGGGTTAATCCCTAACCTCTCTGTACTCCTCCAGGAGTACCGCTCCAGAAAGGCGGCCCGCCTGCAGAAGCGGATCCAGGAGCAGCTGAGCTCGGCGCCCGGCACTCCGTCCCCGGGCTCCGGCGGGGCGGGCTCCGGGGGGGCGGGCTCCGACCTGGCCCAGCTGCTGCTCTCCTTCCAGGGTGCGGGCCCCGGGGACCTGCTGCCTAAGGGGACCCACTTCACCCACACCCAGAAGTTCACCTTCACACAGGTGAGTCCCACACACAGGTGAGTCCCACACACAGGTGAGTCCCACACACAGGTGAGTCCCACACACAGGAAGCGCACACGCACAGTCAACTCAACGAACCTGAACCTACATACGGAATGCAGTAACCTAGCATCAAGCAGCCCTGAGGTGTGGAGTGAGCTATAGCAACGATATCGGCATGAATTCTTCTTTACTGGGCTACTTTTGTACGAAGAACCCATTTTTGAATTGAACACGTTGCAAGAAAATATATGCATCGGTACTGGACCTGGTTGGTTTTGCAGGTGTAATTCTAGTGTGTCAGGAAGGCTAATTGGCTTGCAAATCCCAGGCTGTGTTTTTTATGTCTTTATTCTGCTTTAAACGAGCTTCTGGTTACCCAGAGCATGCATATTCAGTTTGTTGAGGCCGTGTACTGTTCGACAGTCGTGCATCCAATATGATCAAGTCAAAGTTCAGTCAGATCAGTTCAATAAAGACATAAGAATATAATATAACGTAAGCAGGGCTCACGGTTGGAGTGAAGAATAATACAATTTCTCTTCAGCCATTAAGGATCTACAGAATCCTGAACAAGATTAAAAATACATCATTAATTAATGTTTCTGGTCACCCCCGGGCTCAGTAGGGTTCTGTAACCGGATGCACAATGTCAAATGCAAAGGTGTGTGTGTGTGTGTGTGTGTGTGTGTGTGTGTGTGTGTGTGTGTGTGTGTGTGTGTGTGTGTGTGTGTGTGTGTGTGTGTGTGGTGACGTAGACTCTACTGCTTGTAGCCAGCCCCCCCCCGTGACGTAGACTCTACTGCGTGTAGCCAGCCCCCCCCTGTGACGTAGACTCTACTGCGTGTAGCCAGTCCCCCGCTGTGACGTAGACTCTACTGCGTGTAGCCAGCCCCCCCCCTGTGACGTAGACTCTACTGCGTGTAGCCAGCCCCCCGCTGTGACGCTGCAGTAATCCCGGTCTGCAACGCGGCGCTCTAGGACCCGGGGCTGCTGGTGGAGCAGATGGCGGCGGTGGCCAGCTCCATGCCCCTGGGGGGCCAGTCGGAGGGAGAGCTGCGGGCCCACCAGCAGGCGGAGCTGGGGGAGCTGGAGGAGCGGCTCCAGCAGGTGGCGCTGGGCAGCGAGCGGCTCAGCGACCGCATGAAGCAGATGAACCTCGGCGTGGCGCAGGTGAGACCTCCCCTCCAGGACCTCCCCTCCAGGACCTCCCCTGACCTCCACGACCTCCACTGACCTCCAGGACCTCACCTCCAGGACCTCCCCCGACCTCCCCTCCAGGACCTCCCCTGACCTCCACAACCTCCAGGACCTCCCCCGACTTCCCCCAACCTCCCCTCAACGACCTCCACCGACCTCCCCTCCACGACCTCCCCTTCACTGACCTCCACCCCTCCACCGACCTCCACCGACCTCCCCTCCAGGACCTACACTGACCTCCACCGACCTCCCCTCCAGGACCTCCACCGACCTCCCCTCCAGGACCTCCAACGACCTCCACCGACCTCCACAACCTCCCCTCCCCGACCTCCCTTCCAGGACCTCCACTGACCTCCACCGACCTCTAGGACCTCCACTGACCTCCCCCGACCTCCCCTTCAGGACCTCCCCCAACCTCCACCGACCTCCCCTGACCTCCCCGACCTCCACTGACCTCCCCTCCAGGACCTCCCCCGACCTCCACTGACCGCCCCTCCACTGACCTCCACGACCTCCCCTCCAACGACCTCCAGGACCTCCACCTAGGACACTGTTGTGCTCTGAGATCGGGTCTCCAGCAGATTGTACTCTTGGATAGCAAAGCGCCTTCAGGGCCCACGAATAGGGCCGGCCGTGTTGTGGTGTGGTGATCATTCAGATGTGGAGAATATCTTGGAGACAGATGGACACAATGTAGAGTGGGCAGTATCACATTGGAAACTGCACTCTATGGAATTATAGAGCAGACTGGTCTGCTCTATAATTCACACTTTTTAGACTCCGGTCTAAAAAGTGAATTTGGTATCTAGATTCAATATCTAGAAAGAGTGCTGCAATAGTACGGTGGAACGCAGAGAAAATGTTCAACATGGTGATAGCCAGATGGATAGGTAGCGACATCATCATACCCAACTTGCAACCCTAGCCCTATCCCTCATTACCTCAACCCTAACCCTATCCCTCATGACCTCAACCCTAACCCTATCCCTCATGACCTCAACCCTAACCCTATCCCTCATGACCTCAACCCTAACCCTATCCCTCATGACCTCAACCCTAGCCCTATCCCTCATGGCCTCAACCCTAACCCTATCCCTCATGGCCTCAACCCTAGCCCTATCCCTCATGACCCTAACCCTATCCCTCATTACCTCAACCCTAACCCTATCCCTCATGACCTCAACCCTAGCCCTATCCCTCATGACCTCAACCCTAACCCTATCCCTCATGACCCTAACCCTATCCCTCATGACCTCAACCCTAACCCTATCCCTCATGGCCTCAACCCTAGCCCTATCCCTCATGACCTCAACCCTAACCCTATCCCTCATGACCTCAACCCTAACCCTATCCCTCATGACCCTAACCCTATCCCTCATGACCTCAACCCTAACCCTATCCCTCATGACCTCAACCCTAACCCTATCCCTCATGACCTCAACCCTAACCCTATCCCTCATGACCCTAACCCTATCCCTCATGACCTCAACCCTAACCCTATCCCTCATTACCTCAACCCTAACCCTATCCCTCATGACCTCAACCCTAACCCTATCCCTCATGGCCTCAACCCTAGCCCTATCCCTCATGGCCTCAACCCTAGCCCTATCCCTCATGACCTCAACCCTAACCCTATCCCTCATGACCTCAACCCTAACCCTATCCCTCATGGCCTCAACCCTAGCCCTATCCCTCATGACCTCAACCCTAACCCTATCCCTCATGGCCTCAACCCTAGCCCTATCCCTCATGGCCTCAACCCTAGCCCTATCCCTCATGACCTCAACCCTAACCCTATCCCTCATGGCCTCAACCCTAGCCCTATCCCTCATGACCCTAACCCTATCCCTCATTACCTCAACCCTAGCCCTATCCCTCATGACCCTAACCCTATCCCTCATGACCTCAACCCTAGCCCTATCCCTCATGACCTCAACCCTAACCCTATCCCTCATGACCTCAACCCTAACCCTATCCCTCATGGCCTCAACCCTAGCCCTATCCCTCATGACCCTAACCCTATCCCTCATGACCTCAACCCTAGCCCTATCCCTCATGACCTCAACCCTAACCCTATCCCTCATGGCCTCAACCCTAGCCCTATCCCCCATGACCCTAACCCTATCCCTCATGACCTCAACCCTATCCCTCATGACCTCAACCCTAACCCTATCCCTCATGACCTCAACCCTAACCCTATCCCTCATGACCTCAACCCTAACCCTATCCCTCATGACCTCAACCCTAACCTTATCCCTCATGACCTCAACCCTAACCCTATCCCTCATGACCTCAACCCTAACCCTATCCCTCATGACCTCAACCCTAACCCTATCCCTCATGACCTCAACCCTATCCCTCATGACCTCAACCCTAACCCTATCCCTCATGACCTCAACCCTAACCCAGGTGACCCCTAGCCCTCATGACCCTAACCTAGGTGACCCCTAACCCAGGTGACCCCTAACCCTCATGACCCTAACCCAGGTGACCCCCTTACCCAGGTGACCCCTAACCCAGGTGACCCCTAACCCAGGTGACCCCTAACCCAGGTGACCCCTAACCCTAACCCAGGTGACCCCTAACCCAGGTGACCCCTAACCCAGGTGACCCCTAACCCTAACCCAGGTGACCCCTAACCCAGGTGACCCCTAACCCAGGTGACCCCTAACCCAGGTGACCCCTAGCCCTCATAACCCTAACCCTAACCCAGGTGACCCCTAACCCAGGTGACCCCTAACCCAGGTGACCCCTAGCCCTCATGACCCTAACCCAGGTGACCCCTAACCCAGGTGACCCTAACCCAGGTGACCCCTAGCCCTCATAACCCTAACCCTATCCCAGGTGACCCCTAACCCAGGTCACCCTAACCCAAACCCAGGTGACCCCTAGGCCTCACAACCCTAACCCAGGTAACCCCTAACCCAGGTAACCCTAACCCAGGTGACCCCTAACCCTCATGACCCTAACCCTAACCCAGGTGACCCCTAACCCAGGTGACCCCTAGCCCTCATGACCCTAACCCTAACCCAGGTGACCCCTAGCCCTCATGACCCTAACCCTAACCCAGGTGACCCATGAGCTGAAGGAGCGGGAGCGGGCCAACCAGGAGAAGGAGGACAGCCTGCAGGTGAAGAGGCAGACGGTGGAGCTGCTGCCCGACGCCCACAACAACCTGGCAAAGCTCCAGGTGAGACGGCGGGTGTTCCCCTTCTCCGTCACCCATACTGGGTTTCCATGGGTACTGGGGCTTTTGGACACCATTACCTGGGTTTCACTTCCGAAACGGAATCTATCTTTAGTGTTTTCGGGGCTTCACCCTGATGATAAACATTGTTTGCCCTTCCAAACCGAACATAGCTTTGATCAGGTTTTCTGAGAGTGTCCAATGAGTTTGTTAAGATACATACAAACTGAGCTGTGATGGCCCCAATGTATTATATATGAATACTAATGTTGTATTTGAATTAAAGTACTATTAAATACGAAGACTCATATCAATGTGTTACTAATTATGAACCAGTCACCCATCCTTGTGTCTGGCCCCCAGACGCTGGTGGAGGCGAGTGCTAAGCGTCTGGTGGGCCTGGCCGCCCAGTGGGAGAACCACCGCGACCCACTCATCCAGGAGCACCGCCGACTCAAGGAGCTCTGCACCAATCAGGATGTGAGTCACCCTCCCGTCTGCATAGAGGACCTCTTATCGACGCTGCTAATGTTATGCACTGGGTTAGGGTTATGTACTGTACTGGGACCCAGTACATAACTGGGTCTCCCCAAAACCCGACGTCTATAGTCTAACCTGTACTGGGTTCAATCCCCGATGTCTATAGTCTAACCTGTACTGGGTTCAATCCCCGATGTCTATAGTCTAACCTGTACTGGGTTCAATCCCCGATGTCTATAGTCTAACCTGTACTGGGTTCAATCCACAATGTCTATAGTCTAACCTGTACTGGGTTCAATCCCCGGCGTCTATTGTCTAACCTGTTAGCCTATTCCTGAGCAGGAGGGAGATCTATACTCCTACCCCTTACATTCAATGTCAGTTGCTTTGGATAGAAGCGTCCGCTGTTAGTAGGTGGTTTTAGTAACGAGGCCATGATTCATTCCAGCCGGATCCGTTTCATGCTTTATTCCACTCACTGGTGGAGTCCTCGGATCCGTTTCATGCTTTATTCCACTCACTGGTGGAGTCCTCGGATCCGTTTCATGCTTTATTCCACTCACTGGTGGAGTCCTCTGATCCGTTTCATGCTTTATTCCACTCACTGGTGGAGTCCTCTGATCCGTTTCATGCTTTATTCCACTCACTGGTGGAGTCCTCGGATCCGTTTCATGCTTTATTCCACTCACTGGTGGAGTCCTCGGTTCCGTTTCATGCTCTATTCCACCCACAGGTGGAGTCCTCGAGGCAGCTCTCTGAGATCAAGGACCTTCACGAGAAGATCAGGGAGACTGCAGAGAAGGCCAAGAAGAAGGAGTCCGTCTACAAGCAGCTGGTGAGGTTCAGAGCTATTTGTAGCATTTAGGAAGCTAGGAAGGTGCTAGGAAGGAACAGATATTGTGGCAGTTAGGACGCTAGGAAGGAACAGATATTGCGGCCCTTAACACGCTAGGAAGGAACAGATATTGTGGCCCTTAAGACGCTAGGAAGGAACAGATATTGTGCCAGTAAGGAAGCTAGGAAGGACCAGAGCTAATAGCCGTTAGGAAGCTAGGAAGGAACAGAGCTAGTAGCCGTTGGGAAGCTAGCAAGGAACAGAGCTAGTAGCCGCTAGGAAGCTAGGAAGGAACAGAGCTAGTTGCCGCTAGGAAGGAACAGAGCTAATAGCCGTTAGGAAGCTAGGAAGGAACAGAGCTAGTAGCCGCTAGGAAGCTAGGAAGGAACAGAGCTTCGCCAGGAGTTCTAAAAGAAGGTGTCAACCTAATTGCTTGCCAAGAAAACATGGCTTTGAGTTCCCCTTTGGTTAGAAAAGCTTCAAGAGTCACTAATACTGAAGTGGTAGTAAACCTAAGGAGCTCTGGCTCACCTGTCTGTGGCTCACCTGTCTGTGGTCTACCTGTATACGGTCAAACTGTCTGTGGTTTACCTGTCTGTGGCTCACCCTGTCTGTGGCTCACCCTGTCTGTGGCTCACCCTGTCTGTGGCTCACCCTGTCTGTGGCTCACCCTGTCTGTGGTCTACCTGTCTGTGGTCTACCTGTCTGTGGCTCACCCTGTCTGTTGCTCACCCTGTCTGTGGCTCAACCTGTCTGTGGCTCACCCTGTCTGTGGCTCACCCTGTCTGTGGCTCACCCTGTCTGTGGCTCACCCTGTCTGTGGCTCACCCTGTCTGTGGCTCACTCTGTCTGTGGCTCACTCTGTCTGTGGCTCACCCTGTCTGTGGCTCACCCTGTCTGGTCTACCTGTCTGTGGCTCACCCTGTCTGTGGCTCACCCTGTCCGTGGTCTACCTGTCTGTGGCTCACCCTGTCTGTGGCTCACCCTGTCCGTGGTCTACCTGTCCGTGGCTCACCCTGTCTGATCTACCTGTCTGTGGCTCACCCTGTCCGTGGTCTACCTGTCTGTGGCTCACCTGTTTGTATTCCCCACCAGATCTCTGAGCTGGAGAACCTTCCTAAGGACGTCTCCCGCTCGGCCTACACGCTGAGGATCCTGGAGATCGTTGGCAACATCAAGAAGCAGAAGGAGGAGATCACCAAGGTGAGGCTGAGGGGCCGAACCGCCAGGCCAAGAGCCTCAGGATAGGTTCAAGGGTTACCTTCAACAGGTAGGGTGGCACAATGAGTCCCAGGCCGTCGTCAGGGCCGTTACGTGTGTGTGTGTGTGTGTGTGTGTGTGTGTGTGTGTGTGTGTGTGTGTGTGCGTGTGCGTGCGTGCGCAACGATGACCAACAGCCTTTGAGACCTGTGCCAAGGTGCAGCACTGCGTGTATGAGTGATGGAGTGGGGGCTATTTGGCCCTCTGTTATTAGGAGCTCTGGAGAGGAGCTGGTCACTTTTTATTAAGATGTTGAGCTGTTGATGAATGACAACACTGTTCTTTTGGTTAATTAGTGAATGGTAAGTCAACAGCTTTTATATTGTTCTTTCCTCAAAGTGCTTTACAGCTAATGCCTCACATTCACCCATTCCTACACCCATTCATAAGTCACCCATTCATAAGTCACCCATTCATAAGTCACCCATTCATAAGTCACCCATTCATAAGTCACCCATTCATAAGTCACCCATTCATAAGTCACCCATTCATAAGTCACCCATTCATAAGTCACCCATTCATAAACCAACGGTGGTTCCAACCACGCCCCGGAACAGGCAGATGGGTGGGAGCAGTTTGGTCTTTGGTGTCCTGCTCGGGGGGGGGGGGGGGAGACACCGGGGCGCTACGCTACGCTACGCTAGGGTTAGGGTTAGGGTTAGGGCGGGGGGGCAGCCAGCCCGCCCCAGGGCCTGAGTCACTGCGCTCCATTGAACGGTGTCTCACTGGTTAATGTAGACGGTCACTGGTGGTCACTAATATACGGTTCTTTGTATCTGGTCGAGGATAGATTTTGTCGGACACCAAGGAGTTGCAGAAGGAGATCAACAATCTGACGGGAAAACTGGACAGGACGTTTGCTGTCACCGATGAGCTGGTCTTCAAGGTGAGAAGATCAGTCCTGTGCCTAACCGTGGCAGTGAGCCATTAACACTGACGGGCGTTGGCGGGTTGGTTCCCACTGGGACCACCACGCTAAGGATCTATGCTCATAGGGGTATTGTTTGCTCTGGCTCTTTAGTTGTTGACGGCAACAAGTTCTTCATCGAATAGTATTGTGGCCCAAATGCAAATAATGCTGATATTTTCTAGAGATCATTCCAGTCCCTCTCTGGTTTGTTTTCAGATCATAAGGTTGAACGATGCGTCAGTTTGTCCGGTTGCTGAGGTCCAAAGACCCTGAAGCCTAATCCAGCCTAATTTACCAGACCTTACTTAGAACGCTCCAAAATCAAACTCCACTTCGGGACGCAGAACCATGAATGAAATCATGGGTAGAGTCGACGCACGCTGTCTGTTCAATGGGAATGTGTGACTGAACCGTAGCCCAGTGCAGCGTTGGGTTATGTGAATGTGGAACTGAACCGTAGCCCAGTGCAGCGTTGGGTTATGTGAATGTGTAACTGAACCGTAGCCCAGTGCAGCGTTGGGTTATGTGAATGTGTGATTGAACCGTAGCCCAGTGCAGCGTTGGGTTATGTGAATGTGTAACTGAACCGTAGCCCAGTGCAGCGTTGGGTTATGTGTTCTTATACAGCCCGGCTCCACTGGGACTGAAGGAGCTCCCTTCCGATATTCGGACCGCAGAGTCGCTCACCAGCTTCAGCAAAAGACTCAAAGCTCACCTGTTCAGAGTTCACCTGGACTCTGCATAGCCACCCTAACTCAAAGCTCACCTGTTCAGAGCTCACCTGTTCAGAGCTCACCTGTTCAGAGCTCACCTGTTCAGAGCTCACCTGTTCAGAGCTCACCTGTTCAGAGCTCACCTGTTCGTCATATGTATGTCATACTTAGTTATAGTACTTAGTTGTGTAGCAACTTATCCTAGCTATCTGTGTTGTATACAGGGAATGGGACAACCTAGTGATTGTTAGTACTTGGTTCTATGAACATCCTTACTGTACCGACAGTGATGTATTGTTTCACTTTCTTATGACTAATGTACTTATTGTAAGTCCCTTTTGGATAAAAGCGTCTGCTGACTGTAAATGGTCAGAGACTTTTTAATCCGATTCATGTCTAAATGATGAACTACTAATGATGAACTAATACACATTTTGCTCCCAAATTTCCCCAGGATGCCAAAAAAGATGAATCCGTCCGAAAATCCTACAAGTACCTGGCTGCACTGCACGAAGTAAGACTGATTCTCCTTCCATGCTTTTATAAAACACGTCCACACTAAGCTGGACTCAGAACCCTGTCCCCCCCCACAGAACTGCAGCCAGCTGATACAGACCATTGAAGACACCGGGACAATACTGAGGGAGATCCGGGATTTAGAAGAGCAGGTAACGCTCCACAACGCTCACTCTTCCCTCCCAAAGCACTAGAGATTCTAGAATCCAATAATAACCAATGGGATTACATCGCGCCTAAACCCTACTAGGATACTAGAACTCAACAATGACCAATACGATTACTTCCCGCCTAAATCCTACGTCTAGAACACAAAAATGACGGATATAATGATTTGGTTTCATCCGACTAAATGGAAACCTTCCCTGTTCAGATTGAGACGGAGAGCGGCAACAAGACGGTGGCCAACCTGGAGAGGATCCTGGCGGACTACAAGGCCGTCCGAGAGGAGAACTCTGCTCTGGTGTCCAAAGTGAGAGAAGGTTGACGGCTCACTGCTCCCCTTGCCCCCGGCCGGCGCCTACAGGTTAACCCGAAGCTGTGCCCACGGTAGAGATGGGACAGAGCTACCGCCCTGTTGTGGACTCAGCCAGGACGGGTTAGGGTTAACTCAACCAGGACGGGTTAGGGTTAACTCAGCCAGGACGGGTTAGGGTTAGGGTTAACTCAACCAGGACGGGTTAGGGTTAGGGTTAACTCAACCAGGACGGGTTGGGGTTAGGGTTAACTCAACCAGGACGGGTTGGGGTTAGGGTTAACTCAACCAGGACGGGTTGGGGTTAGGGTCAACTCAACCAGGACAGTAGCTCGACCTCGCAGCACTAAAGGCATTTTTTCTGGAGAAGCAAGATACTTTTTTTTTTTTTTTTGGTATTCTGGAAAATGAGACTTTATATTTTCAAATAAACATTCCCACGGTGGCCAGAGACAACGACCACGACTTTTGTGTTTTCACACGGATGTCATGTGGACTGCCACAGTACTTCTCCGGGAAGGGTCGGCACGACCGGGTTTTTTATTTCCATACCTTCTTGTGAGACGCCGGGCAACACGCAGATACCCTGTGAGGTTTTTTCTACTTCTAAGAGTTTCTACTTTCACTCGATTCTGTGGGCTGCGCTCTTCTGTAGTGTCCCTGGTGGTGGAACATTTCTTCTGATCTTGAGCTATTTACAGCAATCATTCCCACTAATCTACATTAAGCACTAATGAGAATCATGTTGCAGTTTTTGTGTTATCATTTTGCACCGGTAAAGTGTATGACATTTTGATTTGAGTCATTCATACCTTTAATATATATTGCTTGACTTAAATCATCAAACTGCTTCTCATATGGTATGTCATATACTATTAAAAAGCCTTAAAAATGTTTGTTGCCAATAATTTAAAAAAATATGAAATTCTAGGAATTCATAGACTTAATGTCCAATGCATTCTATGTATTTTTCTTCTACATTGATGCATTTTATTTTATTCACTGCAGTGGTCTTACACATGGTAATGTAACCCTTCATTTAGTTTAGTTTGTTACTGTCATAGAACTAACAAGAATGTATTGCTTTTATTTGCAGTCTTTTATTCAGTAATGGAACCCATTTGTAGTTTATTTTATATAGTTCATGCTGCCTTGAAAGCAAAACGCTGCTTAAAGTATTTTGTCTTTGGAACCATGCTCTGACTTCTCCTTGTCCTATATGCTGGAGAAGAGATCGTCTGTCCTCAGATTCAAGGTGGACTAATGTCCATCAAATGATTTATATGAATAAAACTGATAGAAATCAATGGCTGAAGTGACTGAATTACCCTTTAAACGTGTGTGACTTGGCATAAAAATAATCATTCATATGCCAAGTTCCAATATTGTCTCAAAAGTTTCTGTTTTGAAAATGAAGATTTTGCATCATCACTAGCTAGAATGTGTCTTTTGCTTTTCAATCCGAAATAGGCTATTAATGGAAAGATGCAAAAATCTTGTAATAGCATAGAACAAAGGATAATACATTTTGTTATTCTGAATGTCACTGCGTTTATTCAATTAATCAGAATATTTTTTACAAAATATTTAGTAGCCTCGAAGTGTTCCACATCTATTTAGTGAACAAATACTGTGAACCGCCTAACCACATTATTTTGTCACCTTCCAATTTAAATACTTAGGATTGTCAAATCAATAAAGATATGAAGGCTATCAATTGTCCGCCATTTATATCAGTAGTTACACCTTTTATTTAATGGCAAAAGTGGGGAACATTACTATACAAGTGCATATTGGATACTGCTTAATAAATGTAGCTCTTAACATATGCATCAAACCCTTTCTTTCCACAGCCTCTTCTCACGTCTCCCAATGACGTAATGCTCTTTTACGTACTCAGCGTGCAGTTGGGAACGCTCCACACGTGATAACAGGAAGTAAAAGTCCCTCCCAATATTGTCCCATCTAAGGAGAAGATGATAAAAAATCGCAGCTTGTGTTACTACTCTTTAATTAATTTATTTTATACTTAAATATTGCTATCTCAGTCATTAATAGGCGTTTCTGATCGCCACCAGAAGGAGAAACAACCGGAGAGCTTTTAATATGAAATCAACCCAACGACCGTAACAGGATGCAGACAAGACCGACCCCCGTCCTGAAAATATGATCTGCCGCATCCTTTCGTGTTGTTGATCACAATGTCGCCTTAATTACAAAAAACATTCAACACAGCGACTGTATTCAGAAGCGGGGACTCTGACAATGGAGGGCGAGGAAGAACGAGGGGTGGTGCGGGTGAAAGTCAAGGTAAAATACGATATTGGGTTGTGTGTCAAGTTGCTGAGGGTAGTTCGACGGTCTGACGTCACCCAATGTTAACGTCGGCCTCTTTCTCGCCAGCTGTTTAGGAGGGAGGGGGGTGTCATGTCAATAAACTACTTTGATATAATAATTTCACTTAACCTTTCACAGCATTCATTCATTCATAAAGGCAGTCCGGTGTCTACTCCGCCAAAACGTTTGATCAGACGCCGATACTGTTCCAAATTGTACTAATTCGATATTTGCTATTCTGTGATCAGACCATATTGGCTTTAGATCCCAAACCAATGTGCAATGGAAAGTAGCGGCCTCGCAATCGCACCATAGTGATGTCCATGTTGAAAGCTGTTTCAAATGCAATCAGATATAGAGTAGAAACGTGATAGTTGCTGCCTCTGATCGTTGCTCAGGCTTTGTTGTGAGCCTGGTTCGATGCAGCAGCAGTTCATTGGGTTTAAACCTTTCCCTGCCACGTAAATTCAGTGTTTTATTTATAAGTTTGGCCAAGGCGTTTCCTAACTTATTATTTGTTCAGAAGGAAGCCCCAAGTATATGACCAATACCGGTTCGCCAGGTATCATACAAACAATATAGATCACCAGGGGACCACAGAAAATATGTCCCTGCGAAATCGGGTTATTGTTGCGATTAGAGTTTATTATTATGATTTTGAACATCAGTAACGAATGCAAGGTTTATTGCCACTTGTTCTATTCAGAAATGTGACGGAGGGCTTCCGGCGGAGTTTCGCACGTTCGCGGTGGATCCTCAGATTACATCACTGGAAGTGCTCCAGCACATCCTCATCCGAGCTTTCGACCTCAACGGGTGAGGGGTGGTGTACGTGTGTGCTGTGCTGTGTGGGGAGTATCTCTTTGTTTGTGGTTAACCAAAGTTTTGGCATTCCCCAATTACCAGAATATCTGGTCACAAATAATGAAGATGATCATTAAAAAAAAAATCTCCAATGGAGATACTTTTTTCCCTCTAAATGTCAACGTGTTGTTGTTTTTTCAAACAGGAAGCAGAACTTTGGGATGAGTTACGTATCTCGGGATCGGAGCGGGGCTGAGATGGATCAGTGTCTGCTTTCCGACGGGGATTTAGACGCTGCCTTCGCCAGCGCAGCCAAACCCTACCTAGAGCTCAAGATCGACCTCAAGCCTTCAGAGGACAGTGAGTGGACCCCTCTGGTTACACTGACCTGGGTGGACTGACATTTACATGCATTGTACAATGATGGATAAAAGCATCCACAAAAATTCTATCATTTCTATCATTTTTATATCATTGCACTGATGCACTTAATTACATTTTTACATTGAACAATGTGAAACCTACATATTGAATACATCTTTTAGTTTTATATATTTTGTTGTATTTAAGACTTTAAATGCACATTGTACATTTTATTCTCTCATTGTGAACCAAGTGCTGCTTTGTGAACGATGCATTCTTCTTCTTTTACCTTATCCTTACTATCTTACTGTGGGGGAGTTGATCTTAATGAAGCACAGGGAGGAGGCTTCGGGAGCATCTCCCCACCGGTTGTGCTGAACCTGACTGCATCTCCTCAGGTCCTGTGATGGAGGAGTGGGACATCATCAGCCCTAAAGACGTGATTGGCTCCGAGCAGCTGATGGGGGACAGGGCGCGGGCCCTGGCTGCCACCGCCCTCCCCTTCACCCAGTCCCTTCTGGCCCAGGTGGTGGACGAGGTCCCGCACCCCGTCGGACACCTCTTCTACCAGCCGCTGACGGCCGCGCTGACCCAGGTCGACCCTCATGACTCTACTGAGCTGTTTAAAACGGTTAGGGTTAGGGTTAGCTAACCCTAACCCTAACCCTAACCCTTTGACCACCCATCCCCCTACGATCGGACCCTGTGTCGACGGGGAGACGTGTTTATCCAGAGTGACTTACAGTGAACTCCCCCCGCTCCACCAACTGGTGGGGGTCCTGGGGGGGGGCAGGGCCTCTGGCTCTAGGGGGGCCTCTAGGGGGGCCTCTGGCTCTAGGGGCCTCTAGGGGGGCCTCTGGCTCTAGGGGGGCCTCTGGCTCTAGGGGGGGCTCTGGCTCTAGGGGGGGCTCTGGCTCTAGGGGGGCCTCTAGGGGGGCCTCTGGCTCTAGGGGGGCTCTGGCTCTAGGGGGGCCTCTAGGGGGGCTCTGGCTCTAGGGGGGCTCTGGCTCTAGGGGGGCCTCTGGCTCTAGGGGGGCTCTGGCTCTAGGGGGGCCTCTAGGGGGGCCCCTGGCTCTAGGGGCCTCTGGCTCTAGGGGGCCTCTAGGGGGGCCTCTAGGGGGGCTCTAGCGGGGCCTCTAGGGGGGCCTCTGGCTCTAGGGGGGCCTCTAGGGGGGCCTCTGGCTCTAGGGGGGGCTCTGGCTCTAGGGGAGCCTCTAGGGGGGGCTCTAGGGGGGGGCTCTGGCTCTAGGGGGGCCTCTAGGGGGGCCTCTGGCTCTAGGGGCCTCTAGGGGGGCCTCTAGGGGGGCCCCTGGCTCTAGGGGGCCTCTAGGGGGGCCCCTGGCTCTAGGGGGCCTCTAGGGGCCTCTAGGGGGGCCCCTGGCTCTGGGGGCCTCCTGCAGGCCGTGGACCCTGTCCCGGGTGTTGTGTGTCCCTTACGTTGTGCGTTGTGTGTCTCAGATGGGCAGGACCCTCTCCCGGGTGCAGCAGGCGCTGAGCTGGTCGTACGGCGAGGAGGTGAAGCCCTTCAAGCCGCCGCTGAGCGACGGCGAGTTCCACTGCTACCTCAACGGCCAGGGCCAGCTGACGCGCCCCGAAGACCTGCGGCTCCGCATCTACCACGGCGGCCTGGAGCCGTCGCTACGCAAGGTACGCCGCACCGCAAGGCACGCTGCAAGGCACGCCGCAAGGCACGCCGCAAGGCACGCCGCAAGGCACGCCTCCAGGTCCACCGCAAGGCACGCCTCATGGCACGCCTCAAGGCACCAGCAAGGCACGCCTCAAGGCACGCCTCCAGGTCCACCGCAAGGCACGCCTCAAGGTACGCCTCAAGGCATCAGCAAGGTACGCCTCAAGGCACCAGCAAGGTACGCCTCGAGGTAGGGCTGGGCGATATGGACCAAAAGTCATATCTCGATATCTTCAAGCAGAATATCGATATAAGATATCGATGTTTGTCCAAGGGGGGGGGGGCGCGCTCCGTGCGCAGATTTGATATTACTATTTCTACTAGGGGTGTAACGGTACACGTATTTGAACCGAACCGTCACGGTACAGGCACTTCGGTGCGGTTACAGAGGTGTACCGCGGTCCGTAAATGTGGCGTACATAGCGTTAATATGGCGAATGTAAAGGCTTGTTTTGCGGTGCGGAACTTAAAACTTGAAGTCGGAGTTCCCCCCGGACCGTTTAGCCTTATTAGGCTCGGCTCGCACGTGCGCGAACTCGTAGTAGCAGTAGCAGAGCGCGATCGCGACTGTGTGTGGATTGATGTCTACTAGCGAACTGAGAGCGAACTGCATGGCGAGCGACAACAGAAAACCGGAGCTTGAAGATGCCCCCCTGTCATTTAAATCCCAAGTGTGGGAGAACTTTGGATTCCAGGTTAATTATCACAATGGGGAAAGACGAGTGGACAAGTCGAAAGCTGTGTGCAGACATTGTTCAACAGCGATCGTCTATGCAAATGGGAACACATCGAACTTGCACAAATTTTCGCCCCCGGTACAATTTTAACGTGACGGCACCATCCAGGTGTTACTGTCACCGCTGCAAAATGAAAAAAAGTTGTTCAAATCGTTCAAACCCAGCTCCCTACACTATTTAATCAACCCCTACACCTGTCTGGGAATTCAGAACGGGCAAATGCCATCACCAGGTCTATTGGTGTTTTCATTGCCTCTGACCTACGAGAGGCAATGAAAACACCAATAGATTATAAAATACATAAGCTGTAATTTAAGTTAAGGCTGCAGTTGCACTTTTATTTAATGATTGATTATATTTATGAGAACTTCAGAGCTTTAGAGAGCTGCAGGAATATGTTACAAACTCTTTGTTTACATACCAGCTTAAAGAGCCTAGACTGAGCATTAAAACTGGATTTTTCATTAATTTTATGTTAAGGTTATTGGAGAATTGCATCATTTTATTTGTATGTTTCATACTGACAGCTAAAACTGTTGTGTTTAATTCGTTACTAATTAAACTTATGTTCGTTCTGTCAAGCAATCCGTTTTTTCACCATAACTATGAACCGAACCGTCCTGTACCGTACCGTGACTTCAAAACCGAGGTACGTACCGAACCGTGACTGTTGTGTACCGTTACACCCCTAATTTCTACCGTTCGGAATTGAATACAGTTTGATGGTTGAATAAACCGTGGACTAGACACTGCCTCCACCTCGTATTTGAGAACATTATAATATATAACATCACGGCCAAAAGCTTTGTGCGCCTCCGAAATATTATGAACCGTAACGACTGCGTGGGGGGGTGGACATGACATGCTATTTTATGTATTCTTTAATATAGGTATTAGTGGGCAACTAACACAGTATTCAAAGACGTTCCCGAAATTCAGCCGTGCAGCCACGGTACCATGCGCTCTGTTTACAGTGGATGTATCGCATGGCGAGGCGCACATAGCCTTTAGCCGTGTTCTGTAAATATTCTAGAACACACGGGAGGCATGTCGCAGTTCATGTACTTCAGCGAGTCAAAGCCGAAGTTCCTTTCCCCCAATTCCTTCTCAACCATGGCTCAGATAACCCCCGCTACAGTCTCGTTGTGGAAATACAAGAGACGTCAAAGAACCGACAAGAAACACTTGCGTTACCCTACATGCCCACTACCTCCGTCAGTCAACGGACGTGGGAAGGTGTGGCTGACTGATGGGGGAGTAGTCTTTGCAGAGGCATCCGTCAGCCAATCAAATCGCTTCGCCGGGTTCTTCCCGCTACTTCCTGCTTGTTGCGATGCAAGATGACCCGCTTTCCCGCTTTCCAGTATCGTCAGAGCCCGAGTCGCGTCACATTGCTTAAATTTGCATACGCGATCTGATTGGATGACGGATCCGCTGCCGAAAAAGTTGAACATTTTTCAACTTCTTCACTGAGCCGAAGGCTCCAACGGGACGGACGGATCCACAATGCATTGCGCGTCCGTCCCCATTCAAAGTCAATGGACGGAGGTAGTGTGGCGCTCGCACGGTCGTGTCTCATTGGCGGGCCAACGTCTCTGGGCGGGCCAGGCAGAGTAAGGGGAGGAGCTTAGATGCTTTGTGACAGACCAAGACGTTCCAAATCAGCGCGCTTGAGCCTCCGTTTTTTCAAAGGGAGCAGAACAGCTAGTGCTCGTTTTACACCAAACGCAAGTTTTAGCCACTGGGCGACCATAGGCAGGCTAGGGGAACTCATATTTATGTTAGAAAACTTCATAAAGTGAGATTTTCATGTCATGGGACCTTTAATGTTTTATGTTTGGGTCTCGCGGAGTGAGAAACCTTGAAGTTACTGTGGAGTTACCGTTATTACTATACCTACCTACCGTTTCGATTTACAATTACTATTCCTACCGTTCAGAATTGAATACAGTTTGATGGTTGAATAAACCGTGCCTCCGCCTCGTATTTGAGAACATTATAATATAGGCCTATAATATCACGGCCAAAAGCTGTGTGCACCTCCGGAATATTATGGACAGAATTGCAACCCTTTGGTTGCGACAGTTTTTAAGCACTCTCCACAAATTACGTGATTTTGTAATTCGTCAGACAACTTATATCCAAACCATTTCCATACTATGGAGCCGTTGGTCTTTCGCTTGCAAACAAGCTCCTCGGAGCTGTATGCGCAGGCGGACTCCATAGCTGTGTTCGAAATCGTTCCCTATCACGGATATAGTGCACTATATAGGGTGCTCGCCATTTTGTAGTGGTGTTCGAATTCTCAGTGGTTAATTTCATGCACAATATAGTGCACTTAAAATACCCAATAAATAGTGAACGATTTCGAACACGGCTCATGTTTCAAAAAGTGACGTGAGTCAGTGGAGGGGGGCAGGCAGAGACTGTAGCTGTGTTCGAAATCGTTCCCTATACACTCGTTCCCTATTCCCTATATAGTGTACATGATTTAGTGCACTATATAGGGAATAGGGAACGAGAATTCGGACACTACGCTGAACATTTCTAAACGTCATTTGCATCAGTAAATGCGCCGGGTATTTGTGTGACGCAGACAGATGCGCCCACATCATGTAAACAAACCAGGCACTCACGAGGAAAGCTGGAGGTTGTATTGATGTTGAATGTTACATTTCCTTGTTCAAGTATTTTTTTTATTAATTTTGAATGTTAAATATTCTATGTTAAATCCCAAATAAATTGTTGACATTTCTAAACGAAAGCCGGAGACTCCATCATTAAATGTATTCGTTTTCGCGGTTATTCAGCTTCTTCTTCTCCTCCGGAAAAACACGACCGCAATGCATTGTGGTATACGGGAGTAACATGTAGGGAACATCGTATGTACCCTATTTTAAGTCCACTATATAGTGCCCTATATAGTGGACCACTGAGAATTCGAACACCCTACAAAATGGCGTGCACCCTATTTAGTGCACTACATCCATGATAGGGAACGATTTCGAACACAGCTTGTGTGTGTGAGCCGGAGGCAGAGCGGGAGAGACATAAGCAGAGTTACGAAATAGCAGGCGGCAGGCGCGGTTCAAAACTGGTGTTATTTGGAACAAATGTGCTGTAATTTCAACGCAAATGAAATTATATCGATATTGACGATATGGTCTCGTTTCATATCGCGTTTGAAAAAATATCGATATATTTTAAATATCGATATATCGCCCAGCCCTACCTCGAGGTACGCCTCAAGGCACGCCTCGAGGTCCACCGCAAGGCACGCCGTAAGGCACGTCGCAAGGCTCGCCTCAAGGCACCAGCAAGGTACGCCTCGAGGCCCCCTAGAGCCAGCGCGACCGGAGAGTCCAACCTTGAGTCAACGGGAACGCTGCCCGCCTTCCCAAAAGTACTTTCAGGAAATAAGGGTTCTATAATTCAATAATAATCTATAATAATTCTTAGATTTTCGCTCACTGGTAACAAGGGGACAGTTCTGTAGCGCGTTAAGGTTGAACTGCCTAGAGTAGAACGGTTGTACAGAACATACAACGGATGTCCTGAGCCAGACCTGAACCGTCGGCCGCTCGGTGCTTCTCCGTTACCTCCCTTCTAGAAGCAGAAAGCAGACACTGTGATGCTTCAGAACACAGCCTGCAGGCTGCAGACAGACCTGCAGGCTGCAGACAGACCTGCAGGCTGCAGACAGACCTGCACCCACCCTCATCCAGACTAGCTCCTAATCTTCTGGCGGTATCCGTTCTGAAAGAGGCGCTCTCCTTGTCAATCCCGTCTGCTCCAGCTCAGCTATACAGCTGATGGCTTCTCCTCAACCCCCTAAGAACAGGGTTACTGGTCTGGAGGTAGCTGCTCAACGTGTACCCCTAACCCCCCCCAGGTGGTGTGGCGGTACCCCCTCAACGTGTACCCCCCTCCCCCCCAGGTGGTGTGGCGGTACCTCCTCAACGTGTACCCCTAACCCCCCCCAGGTGGTGTGGCGGTACCTCCTCAACGTGTACCCCTAACCCCCCCAGGTGGTGTGGCGGTACCTCCTCAACGTGTACCCCCCCCCCCCCCCCAGGTGGTGTGGCGGTACCCCCTCAACGTGTACCCCTAACCCCCCCAGGTGGTGTGGCGGTACCTCCTCAACGTGTACCCCTAACCCCCCCCAGGTGGTGTGGCGGTACCCCCTCAACGTGTACCCCTAACCCCCCCAGGTGGTGTGGCGGTACCTCCTCAACGTGTACCCCTAACCCCCCCAGGTGGTGTGGTGGTACCCCCTCAACGTGTACCCCTAACCCCCCCAGGTGGTGTGGCGGTACCCCCTCAACGTGTACCCCTAACCCCCCAGGTGGTGTGGCGGTACCCCCTCAACGTGTACCCCCCCCCCCCCCAGGTGGTGTGGCGGTACCTCCTCAACGTGTACCCCTAACCCCCCCAGGTGGTGTGGCGGTACCCCCTCAACGTGTACCCCTAACCCCCCCAGGTGGTGTGGCGGTACCTCCTCAACGTGTACCCCTAACCCCCCCAGGTGGTGTGGCGGTACCTCCTCAACGTGTACCCCTAACCCCCCCAGGTGGTGTGGCGGTACCTCCTCAACGTGTACCCCTAACCCCCCCAGGTGGTGTGGCGGTACCTCCTCAACGTGTACCCCTAACCCCCCCAGGTGGTGTGGCGGTACCTCCTCAACGTGTACCCCTAACCCCCCCAGGTGGTGTGGCGGTACCTCCTCAACGTGTACCCCTAACCCCCCCAGGTGGTGTGGCGGTACCTCCTCAACGTGTACCCCTAACCCCCCCAGGTGGTGTGGCGGTACCCCCTCAACGTGTACCCCTAACCCCCCCAGGTGGTGTGGCGGTACCTCCTCAACGTGTACCCCGACGGACTCAGCGGCCAGGAGCGGATGGACTACATGAAGCGTAAGACGCGGGAGTACGAGCAGCTGAAGGCGCAGTGGGGCGCGCGCCGGCGCTCAGAGGAGCTGGACTTGGTGCGCGGCAGCGTGCTGAAGGACGTGCTGCGCACGGACCGCACCCACCCCTACTACGCCGGGTCAGAGGACAGCCCCCACCTCACCGCGCTCACCGACCTGCTCACCACCTTCGCCATCACACACCCGCAGGTGGGGGGGGGGGGGGGGGGTCAAGGGGCGTGCTCAGGAGAGTGATACTGTTGTGGTGTGATAGTGTTGTGGTGTGATAGTGTTGTGGTGTGATAGTGTTGTGGTGTGATAGTGTTGTGGTGTTGTGGTGTGATAGTGTTGTGGTGTGATAGTGTTGTGGTGTGATAGTGTTGTGGTGTGATGGTGTTGTGGTGTGATAGTGTTGTGGTGTGATAGTGTTGTGGTGTGATGGTGTTGTGGTGTGATGGTGTTGTGGTGTGATAGTGTTGTGGTGTGATAGTGTTGTGGTGTTGTGGTGTGATAGTGTTGTGGTGTGATAGTGTTGTGGTGTGATAGTGTTGTGGTGTGATGGTGTTGTGGTGTGATAGTGTTGTGGTGTGATAGTGTTGTGGTGTGATGGTGTTGTGGTGTGATGGTGTTGTGGTGTGATAGTGTTGTGGTGTGATGGTGTTGTGGTGTGATAGTGTTGTGGTGTGATAGTGTTGTGGTGTGATAGTGTTGTGGTGTGATAGTGTTGTGGTGTGATAGTGTTGTGGTGTGATAGTGTTGTGGTGTGATAGTGTTGTGGTGTTGTGGTGTGATAGTGTTGTGGTGTGATAGTGTTGTGGTGTGATAGTGTTGTGGTGTGATGGTGTTGTGGTGTGATAGTGTTGTGGTGTGATAGTGTTGTGGTGTGATGGTGTTGTGGTGTGATGGTGTTGTGGTGTGATAGTGTTGTGGTGTGATAGTGTTGTGGTGTTGTGGTGTGATAGTGTTGTGGTGTGATAGTGTTGTGGTGTGATAGTGTTGTGGTGTGATGGTGTTGTGGTGTGATAGTGTTGTGGTGTGATAGTGTTGTGGTGTGATGGTGTTGTGGTGTGATGGTGTTGTGGTGTGATAGTGTTGTGGTGTGATGGTGTTGTGGTGTGATAGTGTTGTGGTGTGATAGTGTTGTGGTGTGATGGTGTTGTGGTGTGATGGTGTTGTGGTGTGATAGTGTTGTGGTGTGATAGTGTTGTGGTGTGATAGTGTTGTGGTGTGATAGTGTTGTGGTGTGATAGTGTTGTGGTGTGATGGTGTTGTGGTGTGATGGTGTTGTGGTGTGATGGTGTTGTGGTGTGATGGTGTTGTGGTGTGATAGTGTTGTGGTGTGATGGTGTTGTGGTGTGATAGTGTTGTGGTGTGATGGTGTTGTGGTGTGATAGTGTTGTGGTGTGATGGTGTTGTGGTGTGATGGTGTTGTGGTGTGATAGTGTTGTGGTGTGATAGTGTTGTGGTGTGATAGTGTTGTGGTGTGATAGTGTTGTGGTGTGATGGTGTTGTGGTGTGATGGTGTTGTGGTGTGATGGTGTTGTGGTGTGATGGTGTTGTGGTGTGATGGTGTTGTGGTGTGATAGTGTTGTGGTGTGATAGTGTTGTGTTGTGGTGTGATGGTGTTGTGGTGTGATGGTGTTGTGGTGTGATAGTGTTGTGGTGTGATGGTGGTGTGATGGTGTTGTGGTGTGATAGTGTTGTGGTGTGATGGTGTTGTGGTGTGATGGTGTTGTGGTGTGATGGTGTTGTGGTGTTGTGGTGTGATAGTGTTGTGGTGTGATAGTGTGATAGTGTTGTGGTGTGATGGTGTTGTGGTGTGATGGTGTTGTGGTGTGATGGTGTTGTGGTGTGATGGTGTTGTGGTGTGATAGTGTTGTGGTGTTGTGGTGTGATGGTGTTGTGGTGTGATAGTGTTGTGGTGTGATAGTGTTGTGGTGTGATAGTGTTGTGGTGTGATAGTGTTGTGGTGTTGTGGTGTGATAGTGTTGTGGTGTGATGGTGTTGTGGTGTGATAGTGTTGTGGTGTGATGGTGTTGTGGTGTGATAGTGTTGTGGTGTGATGGTGGTGTGATGGTGTTGTGGTGTGATAGTGTTGTGGTGTGATGGTGTTGTGGTGTGATGGTGTTGTGGTGTGATGGTGTTGTGGTGTGATGGTGTTGTGGTGTGATGGTGGTGTGGTGTGATAGTGTTGTGGTGTGATAGTGTTGTGGTGTGATGGTGTTGTGGTGTGATAGTGTTGTGTGGTGGTGTGATGGTGTTGTGGTGTTGTGGTGTGATAGTGTGATAGTGTTGTGGTGTGATAGTGTTGTGGTGTGATAGTGTGATAGTGTTGTGGTGTGATGGTGGTGTGGTGTGATAGTGTTGTGGTGTGATGGTGTTGTGGTGTGATAGTGTGATAGTGTTGTGGTGTGATAGTGTTGTGGTGTGATGGTGACGTGTTGTGGTATGATAGTGTTTTGGTGTGATAATGTTGTGTGGTTGTGTTGTGTTCCCCTCTCCTTCTCCTGGTGTCACCCCGTTGTAACCCTGGTAACCAGGTTCCCCTCTCCTCCTTCTCCTGGTGTCACCCCGTTGTAACCCTGGTAACCTGGTTCCCCTCTCCTCCTTCTCCTGGTGTCACCCCGTTGTAACCCTGGTAACCTGGTTCCCATCTCCTCCTTCTCCTGGTGTCACCCCGTTGTAACCCTGGTAACCTGGTTCCCCTCTTCTCCTCCTCCTCCTATTCCCATCCCGTTGTTACCCTGGTAACCTGGTTCCCCTCTCCTCCTCCTCCTGGTCACATCCCGTTGTAACCCTGGTAACCTGGTTCCCCTCTCCTCCTCCTCCTGGTCCCATCCCGTTGTAACCCTGGTAACCTGGTTCCCCTCTCCTCATCCTGGTGTCACCCCGTTGTTACCCTGGTAACCTGGTTCCTCTCTCCTCCTCCTCCTGGTTCCATCCCGTTGTAACCCTGGTAACCTGGTTCCCCTCTCCTCCTCCGGGTCAGATCTCGTACTGCCAGGGCATGAGCGACATCGCCTCGCCCATCCTGGCCGTCATGGACAACGAGGCGCACGCCTTCATCTGCTTCTGCGGCATCATGAAGCGGCTGGAGGGGAACTTCCGGCCCGACGGCCAGCTCATGTCCGTCAAGTTCCAGCACCTGAAGCTGCTGCTGCAGTACTCGGACCCTGAGTTCTACGCCTACCTGGTGTCGCGCGGCGCCGACGACCTCTTCTTCTGCTACCGCTGGCTGCTGCTGGAGCTGAAGCGGGAGTTCGCCTTTGACGACGCCCTCCGGATGCTGGAGGTCACCTGGAGCTCGCTGCCCCCCGACCCCCCCGAGACGGAGGCGGAGCTGGTCGGCCCGCCGCTGGAGCCGGAGGAGGCGGGCGAGGCGTGCGGCGAGGCGTGCGGCGAGGCGTGCGGCGAGGCGTGCGGCGAGGCGGGCGTGTCTCCCTCCTCCCCCCCCGGCCCCCGTCTTGGGGAGACGACGGGGCAGCGGCGGCGACACATGCTCCGCCCCTCCAGGGAGGAGCCGGAGGGCGGGAGGATGGAGTTTGAAGGAGAGCGACCCGGCGTGTGCGCTGGCGGGGTACAGGGCGGGGAGGGGGCGGGGGGGGGCGGGGCTTTGGAGGGGACCCCGTCCGCCCCTCCTCTTGAGAAGCAGCTGAGCTTCGGGGAGTTTAAGTACTACTGCGCTCGCAAACGGGACAGCTTCGACATGGAAGGCACCTCCATGATGGGGGACCGGCCCCTCGACCCCCTGACCTCTGACCCCGCGCCGGGCGCCCCCAGCCGCCAGTCCACCCTGGACAGCGAGGACGACCCGGGGGAGAGGTCTCCGCTCATACAGAGCCTCGACCCCGACGCCAGGACGTCCAACAAGCGGACGGTGTCCTCCCACCGGCCGGCCCCCGGCGGCCCGTCTGGCAGGGAGCCCAGCGGCGGCCCGCCCGCGTCCGGGTCCCCGGACTCCCCCCCGCCCAAGTACACCTGCTCGGCTGACAGCGGAGGCTCCTCGCAGAGAACTCTAGCCTCCCCCGCCGGCGCCCCCCCGCCGCCCGCCGCCGCCACGCAGGCCTCCGTGTCGTCGCCGCCGCCCGGCCGCTCGCTGCTCTCGTCGCCCATCCTGTCCTTCGCCAGGGGCCCCTCTTCACCGGGCGGCCGGCCCTTCTCCGGCACCCTGCCGCTGGCCGGCAGCCAGTCGCCCCCGTCCTGCAGGGGCCCAGCCCCCAGGCCCTGCTCGCTGCCCCCGCCCCAGGAGTTCGGTAAGGGCAACCCCTTCATGCTGTTCCTGTGCCTGTCCATCCTGCTGGAGCACCGCGACCACATCGTGAAGAACAGCCTGGACTACAACGAGCTGGCCATGCACTTTGACCGGCTGGTCCGGCGCCACCACCTGGGCCGCGTGCTGCAGCGCGCCAAGGCCCTGTTCGCCGACTACCTGCAGAGCGAGGTGTGGGACTCGGAGGAGGGCGACGAGGCCAGCTCGGACTCCCCCGTCACGGCCCACCCCCTCCGCTCCCCCTCCAGGCCCGTCAGCACCCCCCTGGCCACCCCCCCCGCCTCGTCCCCCAACTCCACCTACAACCTCTCCACCACCATCCCCTCCCCCCCCGCGGCCCCTTCCCCCAAAGGGGCCCCCTTCCCCCCCGCGGCCCCCTCCCCCCCCGGGGCCCCCTCCCCCACCGGGGCCGCCTCCCCCCTGCACTCGTCCTGATCGTGCGGGGCCGGGACATTGGCATGGGATGCCTGGGATGGACCGCTTCAGACCGCTTCAGACCGCCTCAGACCGCTTCAGACCGCCTCAGACCGCTTCAGACCGCCTCAGACCGCTTCAGACCGCCTCAGACTGCTTCAGACCGCCTCTGACTGCTTCAGAACGCTTCAGACCGTCTCAGACCCCCTCAGACTGCTTCAGACCGCCTCAGACCGCTTCAGATCCCTCAGACTGCTTCAGACCACCTCAGACTGCTTCAGACCACCTCAGACTGCTTCAGACCTCCTCCGACTGCTTCAGACCTCCTCCGACTGCTTCAGAACGCTTCAGACCGCTTCAGACCGCCTCAGACTGCTTCAGATCCCTCAGACTGCTTCAGACTGCCTCAGACTGCCTCAGACTGCTTCAGACTGCTTCAGACTGCTTCAGACCGCTTCAGACCGCCTCAGACTGCTTCAGACCGCTTCAGACCGCCTCAGACTGCTCGGACGGATCATCCTCTTTTCTACGGCTGGCCCTACTTCATCGGGCAGTTACTAGTTCACTTTGTTCAGTACAGACACTAGAGCTGATTTTATATGTGTTTAAGACGCTACTCATTACATATTCATGTAGTCACGATTAATCCTTAGCATTTAAAAAGTTGCTCATTTTATTCATTTTTTTCGCCGGAGGAAACTTAAGCGAGCTTTGATTGAAATGATGATTTAACGAACGCAAGCAGAAATTCAGAGGTGAGCCCTGTCACAGTGTGTGTGTGCGCGTGCGTGTGCGTGTGTGTATCAAGGGGGTACATGGAGGATGTGCCCTGCCTGGGAGGACCTGATCAGACTCATTGGCAGATCATTTTTGTGAAGGCCTTTCATGCCGATCTCTGCTGACGACCGGCAAATAGTTATGTCAATTCTGCACTTTCCTCTTTGTTTACAAGTTATGTTTTCCGAAAAGTGTCTTTACCAAATAACTTTAGTTATGCGATGGGACATAGGCTAGTAAGGTAAGGTACAGGTTAGGTGAACCCTATTGGATCTGCAACGGAACAAAGTGTCGGCCTAGTTCATTTCACGGACCTAGTTGTCAGCCTCAGTCATTATTTCTCTTCTATTTTCTGAAACTGTGGCCGGTGAGATCAGTGTTAAATCTGACTGTTGATCAATCTGTTGATCCATCCTCCACGGCGATATATCACAGTACCGAAAGTCCCCATTTGGTCAACTGAACAGAGGAGCTTTTTATTTTAAAGGGTTTCAGTTATTGTTTTATTATGCTACGCCGTTCATTTAACTTGACATGGACATGAGTCACAATGACCGTCATCAGAAAGTGTGGGCTGGGCAGTTTTTTCTTCAGTTTTAACTATTTTTAAATATCTAGATATATAGATTACGTAACTTCACCTGATCAATGTGAAGGTGAAGGCTGGGGTGAAATCCTGGAAAAGCCAAGAGTAAGGAGGGCTTTCCTCCTTGCTTTGGTTTTATCTAGTATTCAACAACACAAACCAAACCATGCGGCCACACCCAACTCTGCTCGTGTTTATTGCTGTCAACAGCAGACCTTCGTGTTCTGCTGGATTTGTACTGTATATTTAGGCAATTTGAATTGGTCCTCTTGTTTTGGGAATGTGCTTGTGATTGAAAATAACGAGCTAGCTTTGTGGTTCTGAAGAACGCTGATTGGATTATGGTCTTCTCCAAGAGCTTTAGAACTTCCTTTATCACTCACAGCCAACTGAACAGACGATCTTAGGTGCAAAAAGACATTGTCGAGTAGTTTTTGAAGGTCCATTGTGGGGAATGGATTACCTGAGCAAAGAACTAAAACTATAAGATAAATCTGCTGGTTTTGTGTTTCTTCTGTTTCCAGCAGTCTTGGAGAGATGGGTCGAACAACTTGCCTTTCCTAATATTTGCTTTAATTCACCATGTTTACGCTTTATTCCTGGAGACGGAAGAGGGGTTTGTTTGCGTTATCCAATTCCCTTCGACTTCGTCAATGTCTGTGTGTTATTTTCCGAGAAATATCGAGAAATGTTGCTTGTTTTTTTTTTTTCAACCAAAGAAAACCGAAAGCATCCACTCAACAAAGCGAACAAAGGAGTAATCCTTATGACCGCTTCACGCCCGCCGCGCAGATGCGTCATTTCCAACTTCCCTAAACCCTCAGCCTTTTGATGGTTTTCTTATACTGTATGTGTGGCCTCATTATTTATTTGTGTTATTTCTGCTGCTACCGAGCGCCCATCCAGACCCTGATGATCAAACCGCCGAGGCGGGCTTCTCTTGGTAAATGAAGAAGTGAAGAGTTTTTTTTACATGCTTTCCAGAATCATCATGCTGTCATGTTTGTTTGACCTAAATGCTGAGGAGACAGCTCCCCACAAGCCCCCCCCCCCCCCCCCCCATTTTTATTATTTTTTTATTAAGTAAAATAGCTTTTATTACAGACTCATTTACAACTATTGGTAACAATTGACCATTCCAATTAGTTTCCTTGTGTTGTTCAGTATAACATTTTGTAATAGGGCATATTTAAATATTTATAGCCAATTGATGAATCTTGTTGGATTGATATAATGTGTGCATTTCTACAAAATCGGACTTTATTATCTCATTAAATTATAAATGTGCACAAAGGTGAACTTTTTATTCATACATATTATGTACCCATGATTGTATATTGTCCAAAAATAAATACCTATTTAATGCAAACGGCTTGCCAAAGCGAGAGCTGTTGGTTTCTATAAAATGAATAATTGTACTGACATTTCATCTGAAATCATAGGGAACTGGAAACTGCTGATTAAATCTTGGGAGTTTGGGTAAATGATGCCTTTTAATTACAACCCTGGCATGTATAAATATGGTATTATGATGGCAATAAAGAGTTTTCTTTAAAGACTTAACGTTCTCCTTGAGCAATATCATTTGTGGTTGTGAGGATTTTAATAGTTTAAATAATTGCAAATTAAAATTTGCCGAGCTTCCTCAGTTGAAAGAATTGACTTGCGATAAAAGGCTAAAATGACTGCCGAAACCCGGGATCGAACCAGGGACATTTAGATCTTCAGTCTAACGCTCTCCCAACTGAGCTATTTCGGCATGCTTTTCTCTCCACTTATAGTATATACAATTCTTTATTTTTGAGGTTCGATGCAAAAACATAATTCTTTATTTAATAAACCCCCGGTATGAATCAATTATTAAACTACTGCTTTAGGGTGATATATAATATGGATGCAAACATTATTGTGCTAGAAACCTGTAGTACTCTTTTTGAGAAGCACATTCATTTGTCTTCTCCTATTCCCAAAAGATTTAGTTAATTTTTAATTCGATTTTAAGAACAAGGCCAGCACAGTGAATATTTAATGCAAGCTAAGCGGAAATATGAAAGACTCTTCATATTATAGCGAGACTCTAGCGCCCACTAGTGGAATTAAGGGGAACAGAAGTCGACCGTTCGCTTAACGCAGTAGTCGCCAATTCAGCTCTTTCAGTGTCTGGATTTTATAGGGTGGGAATTTAACGAAATTTCCCTTGTTACAACCCAACTACAAAATGGATGCATATGTGCGATTGCACTGTAGACAGTAGCATATCTGATGGAGTGAAGCCTGGTTCATGCCATGACAGGTTTAAGATGGTCTTACAACTGTCTTTGAAACTGTCTTTGAAAATGCCATTAAAAAGGTCTGGAGCCAGACCCTCTAATAACATCCCATTACTGGCTTAGTTTGTTCAGTTGACCAGCAGGTGGCGCCGTTGTAGCGTTTTTACAACCGACAATCTAAATCTTCCACTACTACTTCCGGGTCGACGGTAGTGTCTATCCTGTG
Organism: Gadus macrocephalus; assembly: GCF_031168955.1. Lineage (NCBI taxonomy): Eukaryota > Metazoa > Chordata > Actinopteri > Gadiformes > Gadidae > Gadus > Gadus macrocephalus. The sequence goes on from NC_082382.1 coordinate 26,202,514, forward strand.
TGTTGGTGCTGGGGTGACAACCGAAGCGGACAAAATGCTATCCCGATTTACCCGGTTAGGGACAACCTTGCCCCGTATTCTCGCCAACAGTGGGGTTCGTTTCGTTTCGCAGTCCCAGAAGTCAGCCTCCGCCGGGTCGGCCACCCTGTCGGAGCTCCTGCCTCCCCAGGACAGCCATGACCATGGCGAGGTCAACCACTATGTGAAGGTGAGTTATCCGACCCAGCAGACCGTATGGATCCGCTGGCGTCAACATCGACTTGCAGTGGATGTTTATTTGTGATATTTTACCTCTGCACCTCTCTCTGTGTTTTGTGGAACTCAACATTCACGTAGAACATCAACATAGCCCCCACTGATCACTGTTTAGGCTTCCATTATCCAGTCCCAGCATCGTACAGTGTCTCTGGATGTCGTGTAATCATATCCAACATCACGTTACCTCTTTATCAAATGTCTACTGTTTTGCTAACATTTCACGACGGTTAAGTGCATACATTTACAATACTGCAGAAAATATTGCAATGTGAATGATCTGGAATGGATATGTAAACAAGTACCACGAGGTCTATTAGTTTGAGCCCACTGTCATACTGCTTTTTCCAGAATCCCGACTACCATGGGTTCTCCACCGATCCAGTGGTAGATCAATGGAACATGAGGCTGGCCTTCTTCTTTGGGGTCTCTGTGGTGCTCGTGATCGGAGGAACCTTTATCCACTACTTGCCTGACTACGGGTAACCCTCTTATTATTATTTGTGTGGGTGGGTAGGCCTACACTACTGTAGTTCAAAAGCACCCTTTCACGTATAGTTTTGCATTACTGTTTAGTTGCATTTGTAGGTAATTTTAAGTAAGGCCATGTCATTAATGAGCAGGTAGGGGTTAGGGCTTCTTGCTCAAAGAGGCAGACATTCAAACAAAGATCCTTTTTAGCTAGGAAGCAGTTGCAGTTTATTATGCATGCATGTATGCATACACACACACATATATATATATATATATATATATATATATATATATATATATATATATATATATATATATATATATATATATAGTTGTTTATGTTGGCTATGTCAAGCAAACAACTTTGGCCCTTTTACTACTATTGTTGTTTCAAAGTTAACATGTTTGCGTGAATGTCTCATGTTTTGCAGCCCTTTCCATTACAAACATGAATATTGTTAATGTAATACTCAACATTCGGCTTTAACAGAAATGCAGTTCCTGCTTTGAGTTCTGCCTTTGGTGTTCAGCTCTGCAAGTCTATTTATCTCTCACCCACCCACCCATGAACCTCCCTCCCTCCCTACCCCCCACCCCCCTCCCTCCCTCCCTCCCTCCCTACCCCCCCTCCCTCCCTCCTTTCCTATCCCCCTCCCTCCCTCCCTAGCCAGCCACCACCCTAAGCCCCTCGGTGCCTTTCCTGCCCAGCCACCCACTCCCACACCTCCATATCAGCCCTTGATGTGTAGCTGCTCCCCCTGACCCCGACTGCCTCTCTCCATATCAGCCCTTGATGTGTAGCTGCTCCCCCTGACCCCGACTGCCTCTCTCCATATCAGCCCTTGATGTGTAGCTGCTCCCCCTGACCCCGACTCTGCCTCTCTCCATATCAGCCCTTGATGTGTAGCTGCTCCCCCCGACCCCGACTCTGCCTCTCTCCATATCAGCCCTTGATGTGTAGCTGCTCCCCCCGACCCCGACTCTGCCTCTCTCCATATCAGCCCTTGATGTGTAGCTGCTCCCCCTGACCCCGACTGCCTCTCTCCATATCAGCCCTTGATGTGTAGCTGCTCCCCCTGACCCCGACTGCCTCTCTCCATATCAGCCCTTGATGTGTAGCTGCTCCCCCTGACCCCGACTCTGCCTCTCTCCATATCAGCCCTTGATGTGTAGCTGCTCCCCCCGACCCCGACTCTGCCTCTCTCCATATCAGCCCTTGATGTGTAGCTGCTCCCCCCGACCCCGACTCTGCCTCTCTCCATATCAGCCCTTGATGTGTAGCTGCTCCCCCTGACCCCGACTCTGCCTCTCTCCATATCAGCCCTTGATGTGTAGCTAATCCCCCTGACCCGACTCTGCCTCTCTCCGGTGCGTAGCATGCGGCAGTGGGCTAGGAGGGAGGCCGAGCGCCTGCTGAAGCACAGAGAGGCCAAGGCTCTGCCGCTGATCGCCGAGGACTACTACGACTCCAGCAAGATCGTGCTGGCTGCTGCCGGAGAGGACTAGTCTGTGTGGGTCCGAGCCCCACAACTTCAACTGTACATTGTATTTCAATATTACGTTAATAAATGTCGTCTGGGATGTTGCAGTTGTGTCTTCTTATTGTTATTGTTGGGAAATGCACTTGATGAAAATATTTGAGGTATATTTCAAACACTAAACGTTTAAGTGTTTGTTAATTGATTGGGCTATTTAACTCGACCGTGTCAGAGAATACTTGGCAATTGATGTATAAAGTCATGGTACTAACGCAAACAAAACTTGTTTAATTAACGTATCAACTGAAATACAGATGTTAGATATCAGTCTAATCAATGCAATAGCCTATTGACCGTCATTCAAAAACAAAAAAGCGTTTTGTAGGGCAGATGGATACCTTAAAGGCACCCAGTGCAACTTTCGAGGCTTAAAAATAAACATTCAATTTCTAGTCTTTTTTATACGTAGTAAGTTTCAATAACTCCATACCATTACATACCGACATTCAAGCAGCAAAGATGAGACGTCGTTGTGTGGTGAGAACTGATAGAAAATCGATAACAACAATGCCGCCATTTTCTTTATTTTTTGTAACCTACAATAAATAAAGCAGGCTTCCAGTCAATGAAAAAATGGCTTCTCCCCACCGGCGATTGTTGTTGTTTACGATTTTCTATCAGTTCTCACCACACAACGACGTCTCATCTTTGCTCCTTGAATGTCGATATGTAATGGTATGGAGTTATTGAAAATTACTACGTGTAAAAAAGACTAGAAATTGAATGTTTATTTTTCATTGAATGTTTACATAAAGTTGCACTGGGTGCCTTTAATGATCCAGTTCTATGTATTGTAAAAAAAAATTAACAAGCTATTCCATGCACAACCGTGAATTACCATTTACTTTGTTAGAAGTTCCTTTGCCAGCTCCTATGTTTGATTGGCCGTGTCTTAATTGAGAGGGTTGGTCTTAATTAATGTGACAGTGACGGGGGGCGGAGCGAGGGTCGGGCTGGAAAAGAAGAGAAGAATGGTAGGAAAACAAAACACTTTCCTAAAGCATCCTTGCTCTGGTCACAGCCCAAACAACGACTTTTGACGGACGGAATAAAAGCAGGAATTGTCATAAACGGAGTTGAATGGTTTACAACGGCTGACCTGAAGACCTAAGCAGATGAGCTAACGCGAGCTAAGGTTTCCCAGGGACGGGAGAGGCTCGACCCGGAGACAACGAGCCCCCGAAGAGACTCTCACACCGCATGAACTCGACAACTAACCCACTAATAGAGTAGGAGGACCGCGTAAAGATCAGCCTTTACTACGAGCCTCCCTGGAGCCTCTTTCCATGATGATGTATTACTTTAGTAGAGTTGTAAACACGTCCTTCTGGCTGCAGATCGACAGAGACCTGCCTGGAGGAAGGGCACAACTCGTGGAAATAACTCTTCATTTTCATTTTCTATAGATCGTGAAGTCTATGCCCTTAAACAATTGATTATTTCCCTATATCTCAGTCGTTCAGCTCAGTCTGTGCGCACACGGCAGGCGAATTTCTTGTGTGGCGTTGAAAAGGTAATGCTGAGAAAAATAACAATACTGTAAAGCCCCTTTAAAAACAAAAGGTGAGGAAGCCCTTTAATATACACAATATAAAGTGCGACTTGGTGTTGTCCGCCAGATGGCTGCTATCCTTAAGAAGCTGTTCCCGGAGGTGTACGTGCCCACCGTGTTTGAAGGCTGGGTCGGTGTTTTCGAAGTGGACTCTAAACAGGTGAGGTGGTCTACGCATTTAACAACAGCCCTGAACAATGTTTAAATAGTTACAAGTATTGCGGATTTCATTTTTTACCCAGACACAGACGTCATTCTCATGTGCTTCTCCATCGATAACCTGGACAGCTTAGGTTATGAATCCAAAATACCCCTTGTGTTGCCTATCTATCATTGAAAATGTTTTTATTTATCCAAATCTAGAAATTTGTAAAATGCGACCACGAAGGGACTCGAACCCTCAATCTTCTGATTCGAAGTCAGACGCCTTATCCATTAGGCCACGCGGTCATATAGATTACCACACTGTTTGTTCATTATTTTTAATATTAACATTAGTTGCTTCGATTTTGGTTTTGTTACGATTGTTCTCGGCAGCACTTAATACACAGTGGATAGAAATGCCGGCTAAATGGCCAAATGTAAATAATGCTGTAAATCTTAACTATTGGCTAACTGACGTTGGCGTACCTTCCGGTCGGCTCTCAGAGAACATCCCTGAGAAGTGGACCCCAGAGGTGAAACACTTCTGCCCCAACGTTCCCATCATCCTGGTCGGCAACAAGAAGGACCTGCACAACGACGAGCAGGAGCTGGCCAAGAGGAAGCAGGTAGGTGACGGACGCGGGACCCGGGTTCACTCTGGCAACTCCTGGTGGAGCGGGGCGGGGGGCAGGATAATCTTGTGTAGTGTCCCGGTGGTTCGAGGGCAGTCCGGCCTCCCCATTCACTTCAACACATTATCCATAGTGGGTTCGATCACTGGGCACCTACCAGCTCCTTAACGACGACCTGTGTCTAGTGCCTTTGTATAGCCTATATATATAACCCGAAGTGTATATATAAAATATAACCCTAAGTGTCTACTATATAACTCAATGGTCGGGATAGCAGCAGGGAGTACAGTCCGATTAATTGGTCCTAATTTGAGTTATAATTCATTTAAAAAAAAGTTTGTTTATCGTTGACTTTCAACATATGCATGACATAGATTCAACATATGTATGACATAGATAAAAGCTTAATGTTTTTATTTGACTTAAACCATAAATATATATATATAAGTGCATACTCTGGATAATGAGACTAACATATTCTGTGTTTTTTCTATAACCTTTTCATGTAATTCATTGGTTTGCCTGGTTCTAGTTGACTAATAGCTGACTTGGCTCAAACATAATGCCCGGGATATTTTACATTTAGGTTTAAATATTACAGCTCTATAAACATTGGATAGTGTATTCAGATTGGCAGTGATTTCAATAAAGCACTGCCTGTTTGTTCACTGTATGGTTACGTCTTGAACTTTTCGTTTTAGACCTTTCCTTTGAGAATATCTTTCATGCACTTTAATCTCTTTGGAAATGACACTGCCATGCCCTTCTGTATTAATTGCACATATTTTGCACACTGCTTAAATGGTTAAAAACGTAAATGCTGAAAATCTTTAAAGCATCAACTTCGCCTAAATACAAAATTCAGAAACTAGCAAGCTGTTCTTTTTTTGTCCAGCTTCCAAAGACAGTCAGGAAAAGTCTTATACACACATGTGGTCCGTTTGATTTCTCCTCTTCATTGAAGATTTGGAAATATTGTCAACTGTAATGGAGACTTCAAGCAAAGGTCACAAGGTTATATATAATTTAAAAGAAAGGACAAAAATATTTATTTCACAGTATTTACTAAGGAGTAATGGGTTAAAATAAATGTTTTGTATTCAGGACAGGGTGAAATATATTTGACAGCATCAAGAGTATATGGTGTTCCAGATCTTAATCCTATAAGGTTTGATGAAGCCCCGTCACAAACTCCTGATAGTAAGGCTCTGCAAAAGAAGACATTAAAAAAGGTCATTAAAAAGTTGCCTTAAACTCTTGAAAATCTGATGGACAGTGGTTCCCAAACTTTGAGGGACTAATGCACCCCAGGCCTGGATGGGGAGGTCCTACCTGTATCTGGCTCTATACAGGAGTGTCTTATGAGAAAGTCCAGCACCACCATGGCACAGTTTGGTTTGAAGTCTCCACCGACCAGCATCTCTTTCACCTGAAGACAGACCTTTAGTGATGCTCCAAAATAATACGACAATATAACATGAGGCATGATGGGGTTTGGACTTCCAGCTGAAGGTACTTGGTGTGTTTCTCCATTTCCACCACCTACCTGAAGCCATGAGAGAAAGCTACCAAACCCCTCACTGCAAGTCATTTTGGATAAAAGCGTATGCTAAAATAGTAACATAAAAAAAAAAATTTGCAAGGACGCTGACTCATTGTTTATTACCCACCTTATCCAGCGGCAGAAAGTAGAACTCCTGCACTTCTCCGTCACCAACTCTGGGCTGGAAATCAGCAGGAAGTTCGAGGTCGAAGACAAACTGGCTCTCTGGAAAAATTCCTTCCTCTTCCTCGTAGGTGTAGCTTCAAACGCACAAGGTTTTGTCATTCATCAACTCATGAAGCAAACTCAATGTTGTCATTTGATTCCAAAGAGCTCTTCTTAATATGTGCCCTTATAGATCATTTATGTAAATAAATGGGTTAACGAATAGCATTATGACATGACATATTGATGATACGTGTCAAAATGCTATTTTTAACGAATTTATTACACACACCAGTGATCCAATACCCAATGACAAATAGTTGAATATGTACATTTTGACGTGCAATTTAGATTTACAATGAGTGTGCAGTGGTCAAGTCTGAAAATACATTCCTCATTAATAGCCAGATATTCTAATGAAATTCCAGTCTGCATACCTTATGCAGACTGGAGGTCAGCCCCCTTGTGCTTAGACGAACGGTACCCTATTGGACCAGAACATGACAAACACATGGCCTACAGCGATGGTACCTGATTGGACCAGTACTTGACGAACACGTGGCCTACAGCGATGGTACCTGATTGGACCAGTACTTGACGAACACATGGCCTACAGCGATGGTACCTGATTGGACCAGTACTTGACGAACACATGGCCTATAGCGATGGTACCTGATTGGACCAGTACTTGACGAACACATGGCCTACAGCGATGGTACCTGATTGGACCAGTACTTGACGAACACATGGCCTACAGCGATGGTACCTGATTGGACCAGTACATGACCACTCACCTCACCGTGGTGACCGATCTAGCCTTCACAGCGATGGCTGCTGGGATGCAGGCCTCCTCTTCACACTCCTTTAGCGCAGTGTCTCCGATGCCCATCCCTGCAGCCAGGCCGCCGGCCGCCTGAGGAGAGGCGCAGCGGGGCTTAAACCTCCTCCTTCATACCGTGTCTTATGGGAATCCTTCTCTTTATCCAATGACAGACCTGGAAAAGCTTAGCTAGTGTTGATGCATATGCAGGAAAACGCTTCGCAATGACCGTCGTACTGACACAGTACTACTAATGCTAACATTGACCGTCGTACTGACACAGTACTACTAATGCTAACATTGACCGTCGTACTGACACAGTACTACTAATACTAACATTGACCGTCGTACTGACACAGTACTACTAATACTAACATTGACCGTCGTACTGACACAGTACTACTAATACTAACATTGACCGTCGTACTGACACAGTACTACTAATACTAACATTGACCGTCCGTCGTACTGACACAGTACTACTAATACTAACATTGACCGTCCGTCGTACTGACACAGTACTACTAATACTAACATTGACCGTCGTACTGACACAGTACTACTAATACTAACATTGACCGTCGTACTGACACAGTACTACTAATACTAACATTGACCGTCGTACTGACACAGTACTACTAATACTAACATTGACCGTCGTACTGACACAGTACTACTAATACTAACATTGACCGTCGTACTGACACAGTACTACTAATACTAACATTGACCGTCGTACTGACACAGTACTACTAATACTAACATTGACCGTCGTACTGACACAGTACTACTAATACTAACATTGACCGTCGTACTGACACAGTACTACTAATGCTAACATTGACCGTCGTACTGACACAGTACTACTAATGCTAACATTGACCGTCCGTCGTACTGACACAGTACTACTAATACTAACATTGACCGTCGTACTGACACAGTACTACTAATACTAACATTGACCGTCGTACTGACACAGTACTACTAATACTAACAGCTAGTTGTTTAATGATCGTACGCCCATCAACTATACAAGCAGCAGTCATGAACCTCAGTGAAAACAAATAAATATAAATTAATACAAAGAGCTTATTTTGATGCATAAAAGGCCTATATAACATATGTGTTATCTATACGATCCTTCTAGCGGGCCTCTCCCACCAGGTTGGGTTAGGGTTGGGGTTATGCCGCGTTTCCACTGCGGGGTGTGGTACGGTTCGCCTCGCCTCAGTCCGGTAGGGAGGGGGCAGTATAGCCCAGCTCAGTTCCGAGGTGGTGTTTCCACCGCCGACAGTACCCTTTGTGGTAGGCCGGATGTCGATCGCCGCGGCAGCTACGTAAACATCGTAAACGTCTTCCTCCCCAAGAATGCAGAGGAACGTCTCCACCTCCTTGTTCGCCCAAGCAAGCGTTTTACGCGACATGTTCATTGTAAAGAATAATACCTCAAGGCTACTGTTTGGTTGTTTTTATCCCCACGTCGCCCGGAAGTGACGATTCTGTCGACCAATCAACGGACGGGGTGTGTAGCTCGAATTTTCCGGCACCCTTTCAGGCGTCTCAGTACCCCAACTGAGGAGTACTGAAGACGAGGAAAAAACGAGTACCGCTCAGTCCGGGTCACGGCCAATTTTGGCGGTGGAATCGCAATCCGTACCGCACCTTTGCGAACCGAACCGTACCGCACCCTGCAGTGGAAACGCGCCATTAGCTAACCCTAACCCTTACCCTAACCCTAGCCTCACTCACCAGGTTGGGTTAGGGTTATGGTTGGGGTTAACTAAGCCTAACCCTAGCCTCACTCACCAGGTTGGGTTAGGGTTATGGTTAGGGTTAACTAAGCCTAACCCTAGCCTCACTCACCAGGTTGGGTTAGGGTTATGGTTAGGGTTAACTAAGCCTAACCCTAGCCTCACTCACCAGGTTGGGTTAGGGTTATGGTTAGGGTTAACTAACCCTAACCATAGCCTCACTCACCAGGTTGTCCAGGCGGCCGGCGTACGTCTGCTTGGTGGCGGAGCGGCGGGCCAGCCACATCCTGAGCCCCCCGTCGGCGCTCCGGCAGAACCCGTTGATGTGGACGCCGTACCTCCTCACCCCAAACAGGCCTGCTCAGAACCAGGGCCGGGATCAGAACCAGGGCCGGGATCAGAACCAGGGCCGGGATCAGAACCAGGGCCGGGATCAGAACCAGGGCTGGGATCAGAACCCAGCTCAGAACCAGGGCCGGGATCAGAACCAGGGCCGGGATCAGAACCCAGCTCAGAACCCCAGCAGGCTCAGACTGGATAACGCTGGGCTGGGATCAGGCTAGATGAGGTGATCACCATCACCACATCTACATACTGCCCTGCCCGTTCTAAACTTTCTCAGGAGTCTAATTGTTCAAATTTCAACTGGACTTACTGGTTGCTGATCGCTCCATAGACATCAGTGGGGCGTCGCAGTATCTGGCCATGACGTCATACCTCTGACGGGGGTTAGACATTAAGTTATGTTGAATGCCTCCATAACTGCGTCAATATGATTGCATGAGGCTGTGGAGGAAGCGTGTCTAGTTAGTCACTCACCTCATCCCTCCATCCCTTCAAACATGTCAGCGCGTCGCTGCGTCTCAGGCTCTGCAGGACGCGGTCGACTTCCTCTGACCTCTTGGAGTGAGTGTCCAGCCTCGAGCTGAGGGAAAGGGCGCCGTCGTTGGGCGGATCGAAGACGTCTGGGAAGTTCCTCAAAATGGCGGCCATTTGAGGGAGGATCCAACCGACCTGTTGGTCCGCCACCATGAAGCGCAGACATCTGGCGCGGCAGGACCCTGGCAGGACCGGGACTAGTAATTAGCTGATTTATCGCCCATTATTTACAATCAAGACAATGAAATAACCACAGTATACCAGCATGGTACAAAATAGTGGAAATAAAAGCATAAAAACCTCAAGTATGCATGTTCAATCTATGTATTTATTCTATGCGCAAATCAAACAGGGTTTCAGATGCAAACCAAATAAAGACATATTGTAAACTGTATAACGTTAATCAAATTGTTAAATATGTTAATTCGATAATTTGCCAAAAGAACATCAGGCGCTGCAAACAATCGTTTGAAGTCAGTAGACACACAATTGGTTGATTGACGAACCAATCAAACCAACGGAACTAAATAAAGCATAGAGTAACGCAGTTACACTGGAGCGCCTTTCATTATGTTTGTTTAATAGCCTTCAACATTGATGGGTGTACGAGACATTGATTGGTGTACAAGCGGACTAAATAGTCGACAACTCGACACTAAACAAGAAAGAATACAAGTGGGCAAGTCCTATACAAAACGCAAATCACGTTCGACAGTGTACCTGGTGAATGGAAGTTATTCATTTTACGGAGCAATTGTAGCATTTTCTCTGACCAGACAGTGGCCATTTCGACTGCTTGTAAAGACACTACTCGTAAGCGACGAACAATAGATGACAGCAAGTAGGGCCTATGTGGTTTATGATATTTGACCCCTATAAATCTAGAATATACATTCACTATTTTACCCGAACGCATCGGTACATGAGAAGACTTCCGTATTCTCCCGACCAATGGTGCAGCGAGGCTGTGTTCAAGACCGTGAACTGGTCATTTACAGCTTCCCCGTGTAGCTCTCTCTATCTGTGTATTGTAAATATATATATATATATATATATATATATATATATATATATATATATATATATATATATATATATATATATGTGTGTGTGTGTAAATAAATACCGTAATAATAAGCGACTCTATACCAATGCTAAATAAAAAAATAATAGTACCGACGTCATTTTACCGTTATTTAGTAAGGAAGGTATATCAAAAGTCCTTCGAGCCGGATTTGAACCAGCGACCTAAGGATTTCAGACGTAAGCCACTACAGTCCTCCGCTCTACCAACTGAGCTATCGAAGGTCGATTTACGGTTGCGGGTTTCCCTTTTATGTTTCCATCCTTACCGTAGTAGCTATAGTCATGGACTGAACCACATTAATTAGAAAAACAAAAACGCTGGTCGTGTATGATATTGTTTAAAGGTTTTGTAGAAAATACAATTTAGTATTTAAAACAGCATCGAACCGTCCTAAACACCCCTCATTTAAAATAGTGCTGGATTATTTACAATTTGAAACACACTGTTGGGATGGAATTTGTATTAGTAGCGGCGACAGCAGCAGCAGCCACCAGGGGGCGCGGTTGTCCTTTCCGTAACCAAATAATAATAAATAATAATACATTTAATTTAGAGGCGCCTTTCAAGACACCCAAGGTCACCTTACAGAGCATATAGTCATCATTCAAAACTATGTAAAACAGACTAGGAATAAAAGGAAAACAGATGGAAAAGGTGACCGGAGCTCTATGAGCAAGGTACGCGTTTTATTACCTACTCTGTTTTCTGGGAATAATTGACGCAAGCAGAAACCAGAAAACAAGCCGTTTTTTCGTTTTTTCGTTTTGACAAGAAAACGAAAATCTAAATTTCAGTTCGTTTATTCGTTTTTTGGTTCTTACTGAGCGAAACGTATTATAGACACTAGCAGACACAGAGGACCACACCACCAACAGTCAAGACTGACACTGCTTCAAATAACAATAATAGTATTCATAATCATTTGAAAATGAGAACTTATGAAGTTATGATGACTTCAGTGCAGTTGATGTTTAGCCACAGTTAATACATGCAGAGTAGACCTGAGGGCTTTACTACGACATCATTGTCCGGCTGTGAACTATGCGCTCTGTGCGCGTTCACATCAAAGGAGCTGCGATCGCGGGCTGCTGATTTCCTCACAGCCTGAGAGCTATGAGGAATACAAGTGATTACAACACATTTCTGACAGCTGAACATTGCGCAGGGCTCTCCGTGAGACGCACGCAATTCAACCCATTCACACGCCACACAACTTGCGCCGCTATTTAACAGTGGAAGGGTAGGAATCAAATGCGTCCGGGTGAAATTTCAAAATCGTCCGGGATTTTATTAAAGCCTCAATACATGTTCACATTTAATTTGCGTTGCGTTCCTCTGGGTCTGTCAAAAACTAGTTGGGCTACGCCCTCCCCTACTCAGTTCTGTTCGCTTTGCATTGGTGGAAGTGAGTAGGGGGAGTGGTTAAGTAAAGCCTTCAGATTGGACGGTTTGACTTTAGAGTTACCGTCATGTTTTGTATTATTTTTTTTACCATTATTGTTTTATAGGGACAAACATTAACACATTTCTCCATTCTCCTGCAGGGGATTGATACAGTTCTATCTATGTAACAGAAGGAAACACTTACTCATACTCCATCAAATATTCATACTCATACTTTGCACACTTTACCACAGCATTGGCCTACTGAATGCCACAGATATATTTTTAAGCATTGGACTGAATACCACATAAATATAATGTATGTTTTGCACGTTTGCAACGTTTAAAAGTTCAGGGAAAAGTATATGCCTCTACTGGTGTTGCTTAGGCCAATATCCTTTTGAGGCAGTGTTGTTTCTGAATATTAGTGTTAAGGGCCAATAATGCCTACTATCATACATTAGTCACCATGTCTGTGGACAAATTTGTATGCAGTCACATATTAATATATCCCCCCCTGTAAATGGACCTTTATCCATTTACAGTAAACAGATCCTTTTTTCTTGCTGGAAGATATTTTATATTGTTTTCATATTATTATTTACTGACAGTGATTACAGAATGCGAGTGTGTGTTATATTGAAAGCGAGGCTGGGTGTGCCTATGAATATAGGCTACAGTGAGTTTTTTAAGGTGCTGTACAAGCAAATCATATTGACTACTCTGTACAGTGACAGGGAGTGTACAGTAACCTACTTCATTCAATATTGAATAGGCTACTGTAGCCTACACGATGTACAGATGGTTTTGCTCTTTGCTCATGGCAGTTGTGGCAGTCATTTTAACATGTCAGCAGGCAAGCTTCACTCATTCCAGGATGTATTATGCTTTGTCATATAGCCTACTTGGAACGTGTTTTGAAATGGATCTATAGTAGCCTATAGAAATTTGCCATCTGGAATACAAAGCAAACTCTCCTTCAAATGCACATTCATGGAAGTCTTGTATTGTCATCCCCAAATAATGCTGCAATGTAATAATATACATCTTTAAATGCACAATAATGAGTCATTATTTTTATTATGACTTATCAAAGATTTTTATTGGCTCCCAGAATGCAGGTCTGTTAGTGACTCCCAGTATCTCTAAAAACAGACTGGGAAGTAGAGCATTCAGTTACTTGGCTCCTTTACTGTGGAACCAGCTCTCCCCATGGGTCAGAGAGGCAGACCCCCCCCCCCCCCCCCTCACCTTCGCACCTTGTAGTTTGGCCTTGGCGTCTCGCAGTCTCTCTGTGTTTCCATATATTAAAATGACTGTCACAACTGCCATGAGCAAAACCATTTGTACATAGTGTAGGCTACAGTAGCCTATTCGATATTGAATGAAGTAGGTTACTTTACACTCCCTGTCACTGTACAGAGTAGACAATATGATTTGCTTGTACTGCACCTTAAAAAACTCACTGTAGCCTATATTCATAGGCACACCCAGCCTCGCTTTCAATATAACACACACTCGCATTCTGTAAACACCATCAGTAAATAATAATATGAAAACAATATAAAATATCTTTCAACAAGAAAAAATTATTTGTTTACTTTAAATGGATAAAGGTCAACAAATGCGCAATTTTCAGCTGTCAGAAATGTGTTGTGATCACTTGTATTCCTCATAGCTCTCAGGCTGTGAGGAAATCAGCAGCCCGCGATCGCAGGTCTGCTCTGCATGTATTAAAGGTCCCATGACATGCTATTTTATGTATTCTTTAATATAGGTATTAGTGGGCAACTAACACAGTATTCAAAGACGTTCCCTAAATTCAGCCGTGGTGCAGAGTTACAGCCACTCCGAGCCAGTCGTACATTGAGCTTCCCCCAAATGCGCTGTTTCGGTGGGCGTGTCAAGGAGGAGGGTGGGGGTGTGGCCCTGAGCAGCTTGCAGCCACCAATGCATGCGCTCTGTTACAGTGGATGTATCGCAATGGCGAGCCGCACACAGCCTTTAGCCGTGTTCTGTAAATATTCTAGAACACACGGGAGTCCTGGAGCTCTATATCTAAATATTATCATATAGCCTACACAGATATCTATATCATATAATATATATTATCACGGCCAAAAGCTGTGTGAGCCGATATTATGAATCTCAAACGACCGCGTTCTCCGGGTTCTCCGACGTTCCTGGTTCTTCAACGTCCACATCAATGTGAATACACACACTGGCCCTCATTTATCAAACGAACGTAGAAATGAGCGCAAATCTGAACGCATGATTCATCTTACGATAGGACCCACGTGAGATTTACGAAACCTTCGTATCACACCAATCCCAGCGTACGAAGGATCTTGGTGTTGATAAATACGGCGGCTGAGATCGATCGTAATTAACGTAACACGCCCATATAAAAGCACGTCTTCAGAAGTCTCGCCCCTAACTTTTACGACATGGAGAAACGTCCAACGGTAAAATAGAGGAATTTTTCCGAGACCCAAATGGAGACGCTCGGGTCACTGGTGGATGCGAACCGTCTGGTTTTATTTGGTAGCCTATAGCTGGCATTAAAGGCCAGCAAAAGAATGCTATATGGAAGGAAATAACTGTTGCAGTGAATAGTGTTTCCAATGTTCGTCGGGCTACGGAAGAGGTTTGTTAATTAAATTAATTAATAAATTAAATGTACAACTTCTGTTATCCAGCTTAAAACATTTCACATATATGCTATTGTTTGCATTCCGTTAAAGTTATTTAATTCCGAATAAGGTGAAGAAGAAATGGTCCGACATGAAGCTCAGCACCAAAAAAATCGTGTTGCGGCTGTGAAGCCGGCCAAGCAAGAAACGGGAGGAGGCCGGTGCAGTGCGACTGCAGCGTAACTCCCCGAGATGACTCTGACCATGTAGTGCGCCCTGATGTAGACGATGCCCAACGTTGCTATTTTGGAAAATAAAAGAATCGTGCGTGCCCCCAGGCCATCGGGCTACCATGTTCAGGATTGACATTCTGGCATCGCAAATAATCGGAACATTAACTGAATGGTAGCTTTTGCGGTTGATGTACGCGTAATCATTAATATATGGTTCATACGCACATGGGTACAATCAACCGCACCAATCACATTTGGAAACCTAGCAATAGCATACAAATCCCGTTTGATTCCAGTTTGCTGATCGTTATTATATGGGAATTTAATATAACGTTCGGAGAGGGACATTATAGCTGCAACTGCTGGCATGGTTCGGCTAATACTTGGCTGGGAAATAGCAGACCTGTCCCCGATCTCCCGCTGCAAGATCCCGGTGGCCAAAAATCCCAAGGTAGAGCAAACCTGCACAGGTATTGCGTTTGATCGCCTAGTTTCTTGCCTTAACTGTGGCTCCAAAGCATTGCATAGCTCCATCAGGAGATGCCTTGGGAGACGAAAACGACTCAAGAGCCATTCATCGCCCTCCTTAAAAAAATCGGCGCGGTCTCGAAAAACTCTCTCGTCTGTGCGTTGAGGTCCTTAACAGAGCCAGATCTGCCATCGCTGAGACACGACCACCTATTTGGCAAAGCTCCTGTTAATATAGACAGCTGAATAAACATTTCACCTGTCACATTCTAATTATTTTCATAGCAATACTGTTTTTAATTAGGCCTGACTTGATTGTAATTGTTTGAACGGCTGGGCTAATTCCAATTTATTTAGTAATTAATACAGATGTTGAACATGGGCTACTTGTGCTGCACTATTCATCATTGAAATACCCGTATGTTGCGCCAAAAAAACTTGCGTACACGAGCTCAGACCTGACGTGAGATTTCATCGCAGCCTGCGCTCACGTTCAAATTGATAAATGCCAAGCTCAACGTTGAAATGAGCGTACGTCCATTTTACGCACGTTTTCTGTCGTACGCTCGTTTGATAAATGAGGGCCACTGTAACGCAAGTGTTTCTTGACGGTTCTTTGACGTGTCTTGTATTTCCACAACGAGACTGTCGTGGGGGTTATCTGAGCCATGGTTGAGAAGGAATTGGGGGAAAGGAACTTTGATTTGACTCGCTGAAGTACATGAACTGCGACATGCCGCCGGTTGCCGCGAGGCACCATCGCCCGGCAGCGGGCAGCCGGCAGCAGGCAGCGCGCGGTTCAGTCGACTTCAGGTTGATGTGAAAGTGGAAGAACCAGAGACGTCGCAGAACCCGACAAAGTCGTTTGTGATTCATAATATCGTCTGGAGGCGCACACAATATGTTATATGATATAGATATCTATGTATATGATATTATTTAGATATAGAACTCCAGGACTGTAACGCAAGTGTTGTACACTTCCTTGTTATTTGGATAACCGTTCTGCTGTTGGTGTGATGGCGCATAACACGTCGGACTCTCGTATCTGGTATTTCTACAACGAGACTCGTATTGGGGGTTATCTCAGCCAAGGTTGAGAATGAATTGGGGGTAAGGAACTTTGGCTTTGACTCCCTCAAGAACATGAACCACGACATGGAGGAGAAAGGGATTGTTGGCGGCGAATGTCTCCCGCTTGAGCCCCGCTGAGGGACCACCGCCGGAGGCGGAGGTGCATAAGCGCTGCCCGGCAAAGATCCCTTTCTCCTCCTTGTCGTGGTTCATGTTCTTGAGGGAGTCAAAGCCAAAGTTCCTTCCCCCCAATTCATTCTCAACCTTGGCTGAGATAACCCCCAATACGAGTCTCGTTGTAGAAATACCAGATACGAGAGTCCGACGTGTTATGCGCCATCACACCAACAGCAGAACGGTTATCCAAATAACAAGGAAGTGTACAACACTTGCGTTACAGTCCTGGAGCTCTATATCTAAATAATATCATATAATACATAGATATCTATATCATATAACATATTGTGTGCGCCTCCAGACGATATTATGAATCACAAACGACTTTGTCGGGTTCTGCGACGTCTCTGGTTCTTCCACTTTCACATCAACCTGAAGTCGACTGAACCGCGCGCTGCCTGCGGCCGGCTGCCCGCTGCCGGGCGATGGTGCCTCGCGGCAACCGGCGGCATGTCGCAGTTCATGTACTTCAGCGAGTCAAACCAAAGTTCCTTTCCCCCAATTCCTTCTCAACCATGGCTTAGATAACCCCCACGACAGTCTCGTTGTGGAAATACAAGACACGTCAAAGAACCGACAAGAAACACTTGCGTTACAGTGTGTGTATTCACACACACACATGTGGCGCTCGCACGGTCGAGTCTCATTGGCGGGCCAACGTCTCTGGGCGGGCCAGGCAGAGTAAGGGGAGGAGCTGAGATTCCTCATGACGTCATGAGCACAGATTTCCAAATCAGCGCGCTTGAGCCTCCGTTTTTTCAAAGGCGAGCAGAACAGCTAGTGCTCGTTTTACACCAAACGCAAGTTTTAGCCACTGGGGGACCATAGGCAGGCTAGGGGAACTCATATTTATGTTAGAAAACCTCATAAATTGAGATTTTCATGTCATGGGACCTTTAACTGTGGCTAAACATCAACTGCACTGAAGTCATCATAACTTCATAAGTTCTCATTTTCAAATGATTATGAATACTATTATTGTTATTTGAAGCCGTGTCAGTCTTGACTGTGGGTGGTGTGGTCCTCTGTGTCTGCTAGTGTCTATAATACAGTAATATTTTTGTCGACATTATCAAACGGAAGAACTTTTATTATGAAGAGCACAGGGCAATGAAGCACGCTAGCCAATAAGAGGACCCGCCCACCGGCGGAAACCAGATATTGAGTGGTAAATTCGTTTCGCTCAGTAAGAACCAAAAAACGAATAAACGAACTGAAATATTGATTTTCGTTTTCTTGTCAAAACGAAAAAACGGCTTGTTTTCTGGTTTCTGCTTGCATCAATTATTCCCAGAAAACAGAGTAATAAAACGTACCTTGCTCCACATTAAGCCTTTGTGGGGGCTATTAACTGTGTAATAACTGTGTTAAAGAATAACCATACTAAAACTTTTTGCCAATAATTTCAACTGAACAATGTATGTACCACACACAAACATATGCTTACCTGTTAAGTCATGTCATGAGCACTCAGTAATTGTTCATGTGTCAATTACAATTACAATTAGGGCATTTAGCAGACGCTTTTATCCAAAGCGACTTACATCGGTTAACACACATTGACACACCGACGGCAGAGTCAACCATGCAAGGCGACAGCCAAATATGTCGACCAAATATAATATAATAATAATAATAATTCAACAAGCAATAATATGTATATTGTTTTACATTACAATTGATAAAAAAACGCACAGAAAAGACACAAAGCAGCAATACTGAAAATCCCTTTATTGAAAATACATTGTTTTCTGCTATAATGTATTCTTTTTTCGTCTTGGTGGATGTGTGGTCAAATAAGTTTAGAAAATATATTCTTACATTTTCTTGAGAAATGTGCCATGTACCTTTATGGGCGTAATAACTTTGAATTGACTCACTTCACAACAAACAAATCTCATTCATATTTAAAACATAATAATAATGTTTAGAAGGTTCTATGTGTTTGTATTTGAAATTTAAGATTTGTACAAGTAGGCCTATTCAATTAACAACTTGTAGACAAAGGACAGGAAACACGAGAGGGAATGACATCATTGAGCTTTGAGGAGTCGTTCAGGTATTTTAAGATGGATCCATGTTGTTGTTCAGAAATCTTCTATTCTACACCCTTCATAAACTCCAGGAACTCTGGAAGAAAGATAAAAGAACAAAAACCATTATGCTGCTTGTAAAAATCTAAAATTATATTATCAAACAGGATATGATAATAATTCAGAATCATGCCTATTGCAGAAAATGCTCCATGGTTTTATAGACTTATAGAAAACGCAATATGTATGCTAAAACCTACGCCCTGAACCTATGCCTTGTCTTTCTTCTGCCAGAATCTTTGTAATTTAACTAGTCATTTAAAGTCCTTTAAGCCCCGCCCCCACTCCTTCCCTGCATACCGTCGTAGTCGATTCTGCCATCGTTGTTCTTGTCGCCGTCCTTCATCAGCTCCTCGATGTCATCCTCTGTGATGCACTCTCCTGTGGACTCCAACATGGCCTTCAGCTCCTCCAGGTCGATGTAGCCATCTCCGTTCCTTAACACAGGATCATACGCCCCTTATCGTTGGGACTGCTTGCTAACCCACCTGCTAGGGACCACTTGACGTGATCCAGGATCCAGCCGACAGATCCAGGATGTGAAAGTCCTTCTCACTAGTTTGAGACGACCACCTGGATTTGCTAATGAGCTAATTATCCTGATAGCACAGTTTAACTAATGAGGGAATACAGCTATTTTATGGCAGTTGGGGTTTGACATTACAATATATATCTCTTCGTTATCTAGCAACCATTTTCTTCATTATGCAAGTTATGATCATAGCTGGTTTCAGTTGAGCATGACAAAGCTGGCTCAATAATACCTCACTGGAACAAAATTATCCTTCAACAAACACTTTGTTTGCCATCCTACAGGCCTACAGTGTAAGCGTACACTTCACTGTGTCTTCAAGTGAAACTTTGTAATGGAGATACTCAGAGGAGAAACTCACTTGTCGAACATGCGGAACAGTTCAGCGAGCTCCTCTTCTGACTTCCCCTTGCTCTCCTCCTTCATGCAGCGTACCATCATCACCAGGAACTCGTCAAAGTCTACGGTTCCACTGGCTGGAAGAACATGGCCAATAGCTTAGAACCATGCACCGGGTCACTTGGAGCTTCTGAATATAACATGTCTGCCATCTGCATTTCTGCTTGGTAAACCCATTGATGTAAGAAACTGTTTAACTAAACTGGTTAGCGAGGATGGCTTTTGTTTTCTGAACGTGATTTTTTTCCGCATGAACTGGAGTACTCTAAAAAAATACTATATTGATCTTGATGGGGAATACCTGTACAGGAATGGGAGATTATATATATATATATATAACTTATAAAAGGTTTGCTATATGCGACTGAGTTAGCGATGTGGCTGGAGGACGATGAAGACTAAAAATGGTTTATTAGTTAGCAGAGATGGACAGTAATGTGGCTATGTTAGCCATGGCTGTTTGTACTTTGGCTGGGATTGAAACAATGGAAAGTTGTTGGCTAGGTGAGCAATGGCAGCTAGCAGTCTGGCTAGGTTAGCAACGATGGCTAGCTGCTGACGTACCATCTTCATCCACTTCGTCGATCATCTCCTGGAGCTCCTCTGGGGTGGGGTTCTGTCCAAGCATCCTCATAACCTTCCCTAGCTCCTTGGTGCTGATGCAGCCATCCTCTGCGTCCTGAATGAAGACATCAAACGCGGCCTTGAACTCTAAAGAGGGCCAGAAACATAGGCGGCTTTGAGAAGTAACGGAAATCAAAAAGATGTGAAGAACGTCTCAAATATTGTTGTTAGTAATTAGCATCGTCATGCTATATGTAGCTAGACTAGAGGTAGAGACACTTGTATTGGGTTGTAGGATTTTACAGCTTTGGTATTAGTAGTAGCCTCATAAGGATTCACGCTAGGCTTTTATAGTGATACAAGAAGTAGTGGTACTTGCTACATGCTAAAGCTAATGTTGATTCCTCAACAAGATTCTCACCATTTTTCTGCTCCTCTGTCAAGTTCTCAACCTAAAGAAAGAGAAAGACGTATTGTTAGTTGCGACATATTCAAATAATTTTATTATTTTAAGTACACTACTTACAAACCCATATTTTCCGATACATACGAAAAAGGGCATTCGATTTATGCAAAGTGAGGAAAGCAGAAGCTTGTCATCTCCTGACAATACGTGTATTTTTATACGCACTGCATCCCGCCCCATGATGCATATCGTATCACCAGGTTCTTGCCAATACCACTGGCACCCCCGCCCTCCTCACGATTCGTCCTTGAACCCTCACCACCCAGTCCCTGGCCCGACCAACGGCTCCATGTAGGCACCCAGGCCCTCTCAGCCCCCCCCCGACCACCGTATGACTGAAATGTCATGGCACTTTCTTCACCTGCTATTCTGGTCCCACGGGGCCACAGTTGGATGCGTAGGCCAGCGGAGGCTATTGGGGGAGGCGGTGGGTTGGTGGGGTTAGGGGAGGTATTGGGGGAGGCGGTGGGTTGGTGGGGTTAGGGGAGGCGGGTGGGTTGGTGGGGTTAGGGGAGGTATTGGAAGGGTTGGTCACAGCAGGCAGTTGGCAGCCTCCGGTCCGATCTGTGGTAGCAGTCCTCACTTTCGATGGCTAGGGCCAGCAGCTGTCATGTCCTCTCCTCGTTTGTCCTACCTGACCGTCCCAACTGTCGCTTTGTTCTATTGTTGTCACGCTGAAAGATGTCAGAAATGCTTGCTAGCTGAGGCAGGCATCTCTTGGACTGGGACCAGGGGATAAGAACCAAGGGTCGACCGTCTCAACCGTCCAGCCAATACCTGCCAAACTAGGCTGTGGCGGTTCGCCTTTAATACGCTGACAGAAATAAATATACTTGTGTAACAAGTGTGTGTAGACAAAGAGTTATTGTGGGAGCGATGAGCAACCACAGCGCTATGAAATGCTTCTGAAATGTTCCTATGGGATTGGCCAATGTTCATGTGAGGTCCAGTGGTAATGGGCTTCTTAGCTTGATCTCTGACAACTGTGAAGGCAGTTGGTCTTGACCTTCCATAAGAACACACTATGTGTATATACCGTTCGAAAATCCTAGCACGCAAGCTGGCATGGAAAATGGCTAAAAGTCTGTATTCATATTCAGATTTGCTAATGTGCGCAAGCAAAGTTTTGTGTACACATATACAAAACTTTTTTATCCAGAGCTTTCAAACTTGTTTCTGTTCTTATTCTTAATGGCAACAGGCTGGATTTCAGCCCGTCTCCAAGACGCATGACGTAGCAGCGCTCAGAGCCAGGGAGCCCTGAGCGGGTCCCTCTGATACCCTTGTCCCCAATGTCATGCCACTGCTGTCCTCTTAAACACACTCCACACAGACAAGTTAATACCATTTCTAAAAATACCTTTATAAAACGTCACAATTTGCAATTTCACTTCTTGTAACTTGTTGATTGTAGCAATATATATATATATATTTTGCTATATATGATAGCATATATGTATATATTTCTTCTTAATGTAATTGATAAATCCATTAATAAAATGATCATACCATGATTAAATAATAATGCTGCTTGTCCACTCACCGCTGCCTTATATACATCATCCATGGTTCCTGGTCTGTCTTTGTTTTATCCACACACTCACACTCACAGTGCTGCTCTCACTGAGATACAAGACAAAGACTTGAAGCACTACCTGCCTCTCTCTTTTGTTGGGTGGGGGGGCGGCTTTGGTCACTCAAAACCCACCGTTGACGTACACACGTCACCCAACTTGATGAGGTGTGTGTGTGTGTGTGTGTGTGTGTGTGTGTGTGTGTGTGTGTGTGTGTGTGTGTGTGTGTGTGTGTGTGTGTGTGTGTGTGTGTGTGTGTGTGTGTGTGTGTGTGTGTGTGTGTGTGTGTGTGTGTGTGTGTGTGTGGTTGTGTACGCACATGTGTGTGTGTGTGTGTGTGTGTGTGTGTTCTTATGGGAGAGAGAGATCTATAAATAGAGACAGAAGGGTGATTTTCCAACAATAGCAGCGCATTGGCGGCAGCGCCTAAATTGGAGACATTGTCTGTTTGTCCCGGCCTACTTAGCTAATAGAAGAGCCACCATTGGTTCTGGGAAACAAGCTCTACTTTTGGTTATGCCTTTATTCTCTACTTTTGGTTATGTCCAGTGCAAGCACTGGACATCATAACCATCCTTATCAATTTGTTTTTGATGCAATGATATTGTGTGACCTGACCTTCATCGGCCTTGATCACATCGCAGATGGCTGCCACCATGACCCCCAGGCCAACCGACCAGGCCTGGGGGTCATGGTGGCAACGACCTGCAGTGGGATCTCATTGAGGAGCAATCAGACAGGAAGAGAGAGAGAGGGAGAGAGCCTGCAAGGACAAATGCTGGTATATGTATACATAGTGGAAGGTCCTTCTGCTGCACCAAATGGCTTCCAATTCCAACTGTGATCACCGAGTCCTACAAATAGAATAAAATACATTTCCCAAAGTGCATCTCGGAAAAGGAGCTAATAGGTCAGGCATATCAATTTCCTCATAAACAGGAACGCTCTTCTAAATTCCGTACATACTGAGGGTGGACATCTGCCCCCCCACACACACACATATACAAAACCCTGTCAATCAGGCACTAGAAGCATATAAAGTCTGTCCATCAGGCCCCAGTATAATCCCGAGGTACTGTTGGTCGATGGTCATTGTGAGAAGTGGCAAACCACAGAAAAAGAACATGTTTTATGACAATAGAGTCGAGGTGAAGATCTAAAATGGCATGTGTCCTTGACTAGAAATAGTGTTGCAATTCAGGGGGTGGTGTGTGTGTGTGTGTGTGTGTGTGTGTGTGTGTGTGTGTGTGTGTGTGTGTGTGTGTGTGTGTGTGTGTGTGTGTGCGTGCTTATTTGAATGTGCATGTGTGTATCTGTGTGTTTATTTAGGTGGATGTGTGCATGTGTGTTTATTGGAATGCACGTATGAATGTGTGTTATTTAAATGTGTCTTTGTGCATGTCTGTTTATTTATGCTGGTGTGCATGTGTGTTTATTTGAATGGTTGTGTATTCTCTTGTGTGTATGAGGGGTAATAGAGGGGTAATAGAGGGGTAGTAGAGGGGTAATAGAGGGGTAGTAGAGGGGTAGTAGAGGGGTAATAGAGGGGTAATAGAGGGGTAATAGAGGGGTAGTAGAGGGGTAGTAGAGGGGTAGTAGAGGGGTAGTAGAGGGGTAGTAGAGGGGTAATAGAGGGGTAATAGAGGGGTAGTAGAGGGGTAGTAGAGGGGTAGTAGAGGGGTAATAGAGGGGTAGTAGAGGGGTAATAGAGGGGTAGTAGAGGGGTAGTAGAGGGGTAATAGAGGGGTAGTAGAGGGGTAATAGAGGGGTAGTAGAGGGGTAGTAGAGGGGTAGTAGAGGGGTGATAGAGGGGTAGTAGAGGGGTAGTAGAGGGGTAGTAGAGGGGTGATAGAGGGGTAGTAGAGGGGTAGTAGAGGGGTAATAGAGGGGTAGTAGAGGGGTAATAGAGGGGTAATAGAGGGGTAGTAGAGGGGTAGTAGAGGGGTAATAGAGGGGTAATAGAGGGGTAGTAGAGGGGTAGTAGAGGGGTAATAGAGGGGTAGTAGAGGGGTACATGGGGCACCGTAGCCCGCCCCCTCTCTGTTGGAGGTATATGGTCCAGCAGCACCTGCTGTCGGTCGGCAGCTGTAGCTGGGGTCAGGGGTCAGGGGTCAGACTGCAGGGTTTGGACCCGGTTATGTGTGGACACCGAACGGCTTTAGATGCAATTAAAGGCACCCAGTGCAACTTTCGAGGCTTAAAAATAAACATTCAATTTCTAGTCTTTTTTACACGTAGTAAGTTTCAATAACTCCATACCATTACATACCGACATTTAAGCAGCAAAGATGAGACGTCGTTGTGTGGTGAGAACTGATACAAAATCGATAACAACAACAATGCCGCCATTTTCTTTATTTTTTGTAACCTACAATAAATAAAGCAGGCTTCCAGTCAATGGAAAAATGGCTTCTCCCCACCGGCGATTGTTGTTGTAAAGATGGCAAGTCTGAATAGGATCGTTGGGATTTTTTTTTTATTATTTACAGGCATTGTCCGTTTCCTTTCTGCAGTTTACATTTGTGATGAGGTAACCACCACTACCACTATATCACTTTTTAAATCCCTAATTTCTCTCGGATTAATTTAACACTTGTGTTGTTGTAGTACCCTGTATAACCATGGTGTTACGCTATATATCGATTGTATGTATTAATGTCCTCGATTAAAGTGTGTTTGTAGTTTTGGGGGACTTTCGTTGACATGACAAATAACAATGTAGCGAATCAGAAAGCAGCAGGCCTGACAGGTAGGGGACTTGGTAAGGTTGTTTATGTTCTAAAGCCCACATATTTATTTTAAATGCCCAAGGTCAAACGAGGGATGACCTCTGGGATAACGCGTTGGGATAACAGCCGTCACAACACCGCTACACCACTAGTTGTTCGAGAGAGTTAAAAATATCACCAATGTCACCAAGATATATTATTTCAAACTCACATGTTGGGGCCAAAGTTGACAACCTCTCCTGAGAACAGGAAGTTGCTTGACAAAAGGTCTGGTGTATTATATTATATAATATATATAATATAATGTTCAACCTCTCGGGGGAGAATATGTGGATCACTGAGTTTTGGGAAGATTTAAACACTTTGAACACAGAGACAGCCCCTTGTGAAAAGTCCATGGTACAAACTCTTCACAAATAGCCTTGTAATGGTTTATATGTTTAACCTTTTACAAGGCTACAGGGCTGGATATTGGTCCAGTTGACCTTAATCATTCAGACTATACACAGCAGACAAAGGCTTGTTGAACTTACGACATCACAGTTGAACCTAGCCTTCTCCCTTGTTGTTCAACATGTCTCTACTTGGAAAGACTCATAAACCTTAGTGTCAACACTGCAACACTTCCCCCTATGGAAGCAGAGAACAAGACAGAGAAGCAGGAGGCCGAAGGCTGCTTGGTTCACATGTCCTGGAAGGAATTTCTCATATGTGTGGTTTGCAACGTAAGGAAGAAAAGTAGGAGAGAACCTGGTTGACTCTCTGGTGGTTCTACAGAGCGGTCATTCTTTCATGTCCTGCAGCCTGCGCTGCTATTGGTCGGCTCTCCAGGAAGTTGTCTTTATCCCTCAGCCAAACGGAGACAGCTTCGTACCGTTGGACCTGGGTCTGGGGGTTGGACCGCAGCCATAGAGGGGGCCTGTAGTGCTGGGTTGGGCTCCAGGAGAGGGGAGAGAGGTAGGGCTCCAAGCAGGAGATCCAGGGCTGGAACCTTGTGGCAGATCATAATGTTCTGCCAAGATATACTTTTTTCAAAGGTAATTCTGTTCAAGTCATAAATGGTCAAGTATTTACATATATATGTGTACTATTTTTTTTCTTCTGTTACTATTTGTGCAGCAAATGTGTGTTTGCATGTTTGTGTGCAATGTGTAAGAGCGTTTTGCCATCAGTGTGCTGAAACGTTTGTTGCGGTTTTAGTTCGTCGACTCATGCATGGCCGTGCACCGTGTGTGTTGACTGGGGCCCTTGTGCACACATGCACATTTCTCTTGGCTGGAGGGGGATAATGGCAGCGAGGGGGGTTTGATATCCTGAGAAACGTATGAATGAGGGCATTTATCTCCTTCGAACCTGAAAACACCCCCCCCCCACATCTCCTGGTCTGCTCGCCTCCTCCCTGCCCCCCTCTGCAGGCTATAAGAGGGTCCTACTGGGTGTGGAGACCATTCACCATGAGGGGAGCCGGGCTGCTGTGTCTGCTGTGCGTCTGCTGTGCGTCCCCCGCGGCCCTGAGCGGAGCCGGGGGGGCGGGCCCGGGGCTGGGGGCCGGAGCGAGGCTCAGGGCCCGGACCGCCACCGGGAGGACGCCGCCCCTCCCTGAGGGTGAGACAAAGACACCGGAGCGTCGGGTTGATTCATCGTTTGGGTTCCTGGTTGGCATTATCCTTCGTACCAATTTATTATGATTTAGTTGTGTTATCATATATTATAGGATAACGCAACTATATATTCTCATACACATGAGAATATATACATTTTTTATAATTGGTTTTATTTTAACAATGATCGTATGTTGAGTTCTAATGTAATGTTTTAATGAATTGTGATTATTGATGAGTGACTGATAATCATTACTGATTACTGAGTCTTGACAGCGTGTGAGTTGTGTGTGGCCTTCCTGTGCGTGTGCTCAGTGTTTGGGCCGTGTGCCCGCTGCAGGTCGGTGTGTGGTGTACGGGATGACCATGTTTGAGGGGGCCATGTGGTCTCCGGAGCCGTGCACTGTCTGCCAGTGCCAGGGAGACATGGTGAAGTGCAAACCCAGCGCATGTGACCCAGGTGAGACACGCCAACCTTTCAGAGTCGGTTTAGTCTCAATCTTCTCCTCTAACCGCAGAATGCACCGAGCCGATCTCTCATCCCCTCATTCCACAGCCTTACCTCAGATCATATCATTCCACTAACTAACCCATAGTATACCATCTCATATACTAAACCTTATAGTACCTATCCAAACCCAGAGTTGATCCTCCCTCTATCCAATCCCCATTCATATCCTTCCACTATCTAACCCCAGATCGTATCCTTCCACTATCTAACCCCAGACTCTATCCTTCCACTATCTAACCCCAGACTCTATCCTTCCACTATCTAACCCCAGATCGTATCCTTCCACTATCTAACCCCAGACTCTATCCTTCCACTATCTAACCCCAGACTCTATCCTTCCACTATCTAACCCCAGACTCTATCCTTCCACTATCTAACCCCAGATCGTATCCTTCCACTATCTAACCCCAGACTCTATCCTTCCACTATCTAACCCCAGACTCTATCCTTCCACTATCTAACCCCAGATCCTATCCTTCCACTATCTAACCCCAGACTCTATCCTTCCACTATCTAACCCCAGACATTATCCTTCCACTATCCAACCCCAGATCGTATCCTTCCACTATCTAACCCCAGACATTATCCTTCCACTATCTAACCCCAGATCGTATCCTTCCACTATCTAACCCCAGACTCTATCCTTCCACTATCTAACCCCAGACTCTATCCTTCCACTATGTAACCCCAGACTCTATCCTTCCACTATCTAACCCCAGACTCTATCCTTCCACTATCTAACCCCAGACTCTATCCTTCCACTATCTAACCCCAGACTCTATCCTTCCACTATCTAACCCCAGACTCTATCCTTCCACTATCTAACCCCAGACTCTATCCTTCCACTATCTAACCCTAGAGTATCCTATCCTTCCACTATCTAACCCCAGACTCTATCCTTACACTATCTAACCCCAGACTCTATCCTTCCACTATCAAACCCCAGACTCTATCCTTCCACTATCTAACCCCAGACTCTATCCTTCCACTATCTAACCCCAGACTCTATCCTTCCACTATCTAACCCCAGACTCTATCCTTCCACTATCAAACCCCAGACTCTATCCTTCCACTATCAAACCCCAGACTCTATCCTTCCACTATCAAACCCCAGACTCTATCCTTCCACTATCTAACCCCAGACTCTATCCTTCCACTATCTAACCCCAGACTCTATCCTTCCACTATCTAACCCCAGACTCTATCCTTCCACTATCTAACCCCAGACTCTATCCTTCCACTATCTAACCCCAGACTCTATCCTTCCACTATCTAACCCCAGACTCTATCCTTCCACTATCTAACCCCAGACTCTATCCTTCCACTATCTAACCCCAGATCGTATCCTTCCACTATCTAACCCCAGACTCTATCCTTCCACTATCCAACCCCAGATCGTATCCTTCCACTATCTAACCCCAGACTCTATCCTTCCACTATCTAACCCCAGACTCTATCCTTCCACTATCTAACCCCAGACTCTATCCTTCCACTATCAAACCCCAGAGTGTGTCCTTCCACACGTCAGTGTTATCTATCATCTGAATGCACCTAAGCTTTTTTCTTACAGGATGTATTACGACACAAATGCATTTAGTTATTGTCCATATCAAAAGTGATAATCAAAACTGTTATGATCATACAATTTAAAAACCTTTCACAGGCATGACATCTCTCCTTCTGGTTAGACTCGGGTTTTTCCCTCAAGAAGTGGCACATTTGACTTTTAAATCTGCTATTCAACCAATTATAATCTCTCCCTTTCTTTCTATATATATATTTAAAGAACATAAATAACACATGTTGCACATCACATCAAATAAATGTACACAACGATCAAAGTTTATCTTTTGAATGAATGATGCGGTTGTGGTTTGGGTTATGCTAAGTACCGGTTCAGGACATCTTAAAGGTACTTCTGTATCAGTCCTCCCCACCTCGAACACTGGGAGCATTGTCTACAGATAGACTCTGGAATTATGATGAAGACATTGGTTGTGTGAAGGTCATTTGCGGAGCAGGAGGATGAAGACCACAAGTCAGACATGTTCTGGGGACTGAATGCGGCCATTGATGCCTGCTAGGGGTTAGCATTAGCGATGTACCTTCTAACGTTTAGCTGATATTTGTTTTGGATGCTCGCCCTACTTCCTCCGTTCCCGATCCTTAAGTTCTTGAAGCCACTTCTGGGGGATCTTCTGAGAATGGTCGTGTTGTTGGGATTTCCAGGACCAGCAGTGGGAAAAGTTCAGGTGGTGAAGAAGACCTCGGTGCATCAGGGAGTGGGTGGAGGAGGAAGGAGGAGCAGCAGTAAGACCTCCACCTCTAGAGGACAGGAGGTGAAGGAGACCTCGGAGCATCAGGGAGAGGGTGGAGGAGCGAGGAGGAGCAGCAGTAAGACCTCCACCTCTAGAGGAGGACAGGAGGTGAAGGAGACCTCGGAGCATCAGGGAGAGGGTGGAGGAGCGAGGAGGAGCAGCAGTAAGACCTCCACCTCTAGAGGACAGGAGGTCAGAACCAAGGGACAAACCGTGAGTCCATCACCTTTAAAACTACCGCTGCTACTGGTGTTACTGGTAATAGAACTGCTAGTACGACTGCTGCTACTGGTGTTACTGGTAATAGAACTGCTAGTACGACTGCTGCTACTGGTGTTACTGGTAATAGAACTGCTAGTACGACTGCTGCTACTGGTGTTACTGGTAATAGAACTGCTAGTACGACTGCTGCTACTGGTGTTACTGGTAATAGAACTGCTAGTACGACTGCTGCTACTGGTGTTACTGGTAATAGAACTGCTAGTACGACTGCTGCTACTGGTGTTACTGGTAATAGAACTGCTAGTACGACTGCTGCTAGGATTTAGTTTTCTGTAATACCTGAAGGCCTACTGTTCTGATTCCCAGCGCCCCGCCGGGGGCCCAGAGCAGCGCCCCGCCGGGGGCCCAGAGCAGCGTCCCGCCGGGGGCCCCCCCAGCCCAGAGCAGCGCCCCGCCGGGGGCCCAGAGCAGCGTCCCGCCGGGGGCCCCCCCAGCCCAGAGCAGCGCCCCGCCGGGGGCCCCCCCAGCCCAGAGCAGCGTCCCGCCGGGGGCCCAGAGCAGCGTCCCGCCGGGGGCCCAGAGCAGCGCCCCGCCGGGGGCCCCCCCAGCCCGGCGGCCGTCCCTCCAGCGGTTAAAACACCGGTGGCGCCCAGGAGCCGCAGGCCCCACAACTCCTCAGACGAAGAGGACCGCGACTCTTCCGACGAAGACGAGGACGCGGAGGACGAAGACGTCGTCGGCCCCCCACATCCACCGCCGGCAAAAGCGAAGGTCAACCCCCCGACCCCGTCGCCGTCTGTGCTCCGGACCGCCCCCCCGAGACCACCTGCGCGGGGGGCGGGGGGGCGGCCCGTGGTGGCATTCCCCCAGAAGCCCCCCTTCATGGCGTCCCTGCCGTGGGGTTGCCTGCTGGCCGACACGCTGGTGGCGTGCGGCAGCACCGGCCTGAGCCGCATGCCGCTGATCTCCGACCGGGGGGTGAGGACCCTCTACCTGGCAGGTAGGGGGCGCTGGTGGAGCACACTTTAGATCATCGGCTTTTCGGGTCACGACTTCAACATTCTTAGCATGGGGGCCCCAGTTGGAGTCAACCCCTCACCTCTTCAGCTGGACAGGGAATCAACCCCCAACGCTGGCCTAATGCCTGTGTCCGCCAGTGGAGCTACACGGGTCGGGTGTATCTGTGAGACCTAAAACTTGTTGTCATTTGAAAGACATCTAAAATGACAGAGTAAAATGACATCGATAGACCATAACCAAGGCATGGAGTCGAACAAGATTCTCAAGCTCAAGTGTAATGTTGTTCTATTGATTGGTAAAACTGAGACCCTTTACCGTATCCAATCCTAATTGTGTTGCGTTTCTTTGTGTGTCCAGACAACAAGATCAGCCGGATCCCGGCCAAGGCTCTGGCCGGTCTGCCCAACCTGGAGTGGCTGGATCTGAGCAAGAACAAGCTGGACGACGCCTCCTTCGCCCCCCTGCTGTTCCAGGTGCCCCCCCACGCCAGCACCGCCGCAGGGCCGTCCGAGTAGCATACGTACACGACGCTTCCTCCATGCTTTGTGACCGAAGGCTCTTCCTCATATCCTCGGTGCCTCCATTCTGCCCCTGTTCGACCCAAACGTTTCCTATCATGACGTCCCGAGTATAGAGAGGGTAGGTCAGCCATCCAGATGGCCAGACCTCTGGGTAGGCTGTTGGGTTCAGCTGTGACCTTCTGTTTTGTAAACTCTTCCTCACTTCACCGAGTCTCCAGTGGGTTTAGGTGCGTCAGCCAACCACCAGCCAGGCTTGAAGGAAAAGCTCTCCAACTCGTGGTACTAAAAACAGGAAAAAAACTGCCGCCTCACACTGTGAACCGCTCTGTTATGCTACGTTACCGTTCTAACTCGGCTCTATCCCCATGGCAACGCAGAGTTTATTGACCGACTCTTCGGTGGTTGATCGACACACACCTTTTTTCTACCAGCCGGTCGACCGTATTTCACAGACACATCCATAAAAAAAAGACTTAGAGCCCTTACAGGTATGACGCGGGGACAAAGCGCACATGCTCCTTGTTGAATCAGGACCACAGGCAGAATGTTGCACCCTCGCAATGAATTCCACCAGATGCTTCGCCGGTCGGGTGGAGTTGGTCGCAGTCAACAGTGGAAAACCTCAACTAAGAGGGAGACAATGGTTTGTGCCTCCGGGCGTCTCCCAGCACAGCTCCTGGACTCCCTGGCTCCTACGGTCTGTCACACGGGTGACATAATGTCTTCAGTCTGTCTGGGGGCAGCTGTGTTGTTCCGTGGCTCGTACATATAACACTGGTCTAGTGCGATTGGTACTCTTGTGCTCAAACAGCTAAGAGAAAATAAGAGAAGAGAAAATAAATTGTGTATTTGTCCACGAGTCGGATGAGGAATCCACACTAATTCCGACCTGACCACATTTAATTAACGTGGCAGGAGCTTTGCACTTTTCTCACTCCTTTGTCTCTGGACATCTGGCCTCACAATAGAGAAGCTCATCCTGAAGCCCGACCCTGAAGCAGGTTAATGTCCAGTGCTTCAGAAACAACATGCAGTGGAGACTCATAGTGTTGGACCTCTCTCTCAGCGGGGAACAGACCGTGTATACAGTAGGGGGGCAGGCCAGGGGTTCTCTCAGCGGGGAACAGGGCGTGTATACAGTAGGGGGGCAGGCCAGGGGTTCTCTCAGCGGGGAACAGACCGTGTATACAGTAGGGGGGCAGGCCAGGGGTTCTCTCAGCGGGGAACAGGGCGGTGCGGGGCGGTGCGGGGGGGTGCGGGGGGGTGCGGGGGGATCCACACTAAGGCCTGGATGCTTTCTGCTGCAGAACCTGACCCGGCTGCGGCGGCTGATCCTGGACGGGAACAACCTGACCCGCGTGCCCGCCTCCCTGCCGCCCTCGCTGCTGGAGCTCAAGATCAACGACAACCAGCTCAGCGGCCTGACGCCGCGCAGCTTCAAAGGTCACACACACACACACACACACACACACACACACACACACACACACACACACACACACACACACACACACACACACACACACACACACACACACACATCCTCCTCCATGTCAACTCTCAACTCCACTCTCACTTCTCCATTCTGAAACACGAGCAGGGATTCCCTGTTAAAGGGGTTATGAGAGAGAGAGAGAGAGAGAGAGAGAGAGAGAGAGAGAGAGAGAGAGAGAGAGAAAGGCAGGGCGAGCTGAAGAGAGAGAGAGGAAGAGAGAGAGAGAGAGAGAGAGAGAGAGAGAGAGAGAGAGAGAGATGGATGGATCTATAGATATACTTTATATTTGCTTAGATTCTAGGCACAGTTTCACAAGAGAGTGCTCTTGTGAAACTGAAATGACAGTTGAAAGAACACTAACAGTTTGTTCTCCCTTGAGTAGTTGAGTAGCAGTCCGCTGGATTTAAACGTGCATTAATAAAATGAAACGTTAAAGAGCATCTATTATGCTTTTTCGACTTTCATGACCTATAAACGTTGTTATAATGATTTATAGTCATGTTTAACCATACTAAAGTGTACATGCATTTAGACGTATTCCCTGCTGACGTCTGGGGTGGCTGTGCAGAGCGCTAAACACTAGCGACGCCGGTCGCCATTCACTTGTTCAAATTTCCGGGATTTATCTACGTGTGTGTACGTGTGTGTTGACAGAGAATGCTGAAAGCGCCCAGATGAGAGGAAGAGGTTCCCGAAAATCTACATCGTTTTTTGTGCTGTGATTCGTGTCAGGTTGCTCTATAGTAGTCCTTCATAAGAAATTAAGACCGGAAAAGTGCTATAATAGGAGATCTTTAAAGACAAACGTCTCTATCATACAATCCCGCATTGTTCCTTTTCTTTTACTGTTCCCTATTGGAGGAATCCCAGCAGAGAGTTTAACTAACTTCATCCCGTCAGGTTTGTCCAAACTCCTGACGCTAGAACTGGAAGACAACCACTTCCACGACGGGAACGTTTCACCGTTGACCTTCCGACCACTAAGGAAGCTGGCCTACCTTCGTCTGGATGACAACCGGTTCCGGGGCGTTCCCTCGGGTCTCCCCGTCTCCCTTCAGGTACGACCGACCCGGAGGCCGGTGCTCCAGACTACCTTGTGATTTCCTCCTCCTTGTATGACTGGCTGTTACGTGGCTGTTGGTCATTCTGACTTCCATTTTATTTATTTATTTTATTTTCTCTGCTTGCTAGGAGCTCCACCTCTCAGACAACAAGATAGAGGTGGTGCAAGCCGGGATCCTGAACAAAACTGTTAACCTGAGGGCTCTGGACCTGAGCCACAACCGCATCCGAGAGGACCGCATTGCCCCCCACGCCTTGATACACCTGCTGTAAGGGTACACACCTGTAGACGCCAGCCCCCCGCAACGGACCCTGAAGTACATTCCCCCGTTCACTCATGTTCCACCGCGTCGATGAAAGCCATGAATATACATGGCTTTGATGAAACATGAAAGTAGCTGTTGTATCTGAAACCCATATTTATTAGTGTATACTATTAAGGGTACAGTGCCAAAGGAGTGGCAAACCGGGGTGGTGGTTCCCCTGTTCAAAAAGGGGGACCAGAGAGTGTGTGCCAATTACCGGGGTATCACACTGCTCAGCCTCCCTGGTAAAGTCTACTCCAAGGTGCTGGAAAGGAGGGTTCGGCCGATCGTCGAACCTCAGATTGAAGAGGAACAATGCGGTTTTCGCCCCGGACGTGGAACTACGGACCAGCTCTTCACTCTCGCAAGGATCCTGGAGGGGGCCTGGGAGTATGCCCATCCGGTCTACATGTGTTTTGTGGATCTGGAGAAGGCGTATGACTGGGTCCCCCGGGAGAAACTGTGGGAGGTGCTGGGGGAGTATGGGGTAAGGGGGTCTCTCCTCAGGGCCATCCAATCTCTGTACTCCCAAAGCGAGAGCTGTGTTTGCGTCCTCGGCAGCCAGTCAGTTTCGTTCTCAGTGGGTGCTGGTCTCCGCCAGGGCTGCGCCTTGTCACCAATCCTGTTTGTGATATACATGGACAGGATATCGAGGCGTAGTCGTGGTGGGCAGGGGTTGCAGTTCGGTGGTCTGAGGATCTCGTCACTGCTTTTTGCAGATGATGTGGTCCTCATTGGATCATCGGCCTGTGACCTTCAGCACTCACTGGATCGGCTGGCGGCCGAGTGTGAAGCGGCTGGGATGAGGATCAGCACTGCTAAATCTGAGGCCATGACTCTTAGCAGGAAACCGATGGATTGCTTACTCCGGGTAGGAAATGAGTCAGCCCAAGTGAAGGAGTTCAAGTACCTCTGGGTCTTGTTCGCGAGTGAGGGTACTATGGAGCGTGAGATTGGCCGGAGAATCGGAGCAGCGGGGGCGGTATTGCGTTTGCTTTACCGCACCGTTGTTACGAAAAGAGAGCTGAGCCGCAAGGCAAAGCTCTCGATCTACCGGTCGATCTTCGTTCCTATCCTCACCTATGGTCATGAGGGTTGGGTGATGACCGAAAGGACGAGATCGCGGGTACAAGCGGCCGAGATGAGTTTTCTCAGAAGGGTGGCTGGCGTCTCCCTTAGGGATAGGGTGAGAAGCTCAGCCATCCGTGAGGAACTCGGATTAGAGCCGCTGCTTCTTTACTTAGAAAGGAGTCAGCTGAGGTGGTTCGGGCATCTGGCAAGGATGCCCACTGGGCGCCTCCCTTGGGAGGTGTTTCAGGCACGTCCAGTGGGGAGGAGACCTCGGGGAAGACCCAGGACTAGGTGGAGAGATTATATCTCAACACTGGCCTGGAAACGCCTCGGGATCCCCTTGTCAGAGCTGGTCAATGTGGCCCGGGAAAGGGAAGTCTGGGCCCCCCTGCTTGAGCTGCTCCCCCCACGACCCGACCCCGGATAAGCGGACGAAGATGAGATGAGATGAGATGATGAGACTATTAAGTAAAAGTAAAGCTGATACTGATTAGGATTATCTTCTTTTAGGGTTAGGGTTATTTTCTAGCTTCTTTAATTGTCCTGTAGACTTCTAACAACCTTCAATAATTGTCCTAACCGAGTGTTCGGATTGGTCCTAGCTGAGTGTTCTGATTGGTCCTCCTGTGTTTGGTGCTAACCTCGTGTTCGGATTGGTCCTCCTGTGTTGTCCATCCAGGAAGTTGGAGTCTCTGGACCTATCCCACAACTGGCTGGTCCACGTCCCGTCCTTCCTGCCCCCGGGCGTCCGCCAGCTCGTCCTGCACCACAACCTCATCCAGCGGATCCCGGCCTTCGTGTTCGGGCACCTGGCCCCGGGCCTGGACTCCCTGCACCTGTCCCACAACCGCCTGCAGGACGGCGGCCTGGCCCCGGCCTCCTTCAGGGGGCTGAGCTCCTCGCTGGCCGAGCTGCTGCTGGACCACAACCTGCTGCACTCGGTGCCCCGGGGCCTGCTGCAGCTCAGGAACCTGCAGCACCTCCGGCTCAACCACAACCTCATCAGGTGGGCGGGTTAGGGTTTCTTCTTTCTTTCTTTTTCAGCGTAATGTTCATTTGACATTTAGTACAAGAATATTCACATTTCTCAATGTCCAAGAAGGCCTCTGTTGTC
Organism: Gadus macrocephalus; assembly: GCF_031168955.1. Lineage (NCBI taxonomy): Eukaryota > Metazoa > Chordata > Actinopteri > Gadiformes > Gadidae > Gadus > Gadus macrocephalus. Next base: position 26,238,919 of record NC_082382.1, read on the forward strand.
CATCCTTGCATTGATTTCTTGTGAATTTTGATAAATTTTCCTTCATATGAAATGAAACAGAACCAATTAATGTTGATAAAGTGTACCATGCAAAATACTTTCTTACCTACAGGGGGCAGCAAGCTCAATGAAAATCAAATCCCCTATTCTGTAGGACACTTTATATTAAATCAATTCAGCTTTTTGTGACTGGTTAACTTGGCTCCACCATACTAACGTGAAATATTACCTCCAGACCCAACCAAGTATAAACATTACCAAGACTTAGCACTTAGGAGCCAAGATACCTCCCTGGCTCGAAGAACAACCGACCTTCCGTCTTCACAAGAGAAAATCAACCCCTGGGCTACAGTGGTGGGGCCACCGCCACATGCCCGTCCTTCTTCTAAACATTCCACCATCTCCTTCCTCTCCTCCTTCCCCCCCCCCCCCCCCCCTCCCCGTGCGACGGCAGCGACGTCCCGCTGGGCGCCCTGTGCGACCCGGGGGCGCGCGAGGACTCCCCCCTGCTGAGCGTCCACCTGGAGAACAACCTGATCCAGCGCCACCTCGTCCCCCCCAGCAGCTTCTCCTGCATCCGCAGTTACCACAGCGTGCTGCTGCGGCCGCAGAGGGACGAGGAGTAGGGGCGCCCAATCACAGGAGGAGGAGGGAGGGACCGCCCAATCACAGGAGGAGGAGGGAGGGACCGCCCAATCACAGGAGGAGGGTGAGGAGGGAGGGACCGCCCAATCACAGGAGGAGGAGGAGGGAGTGACCACCCAATCACAGGAGAAGGAGGGAGGGGGGAGGGAGGGACCGCCCAATCACAGGAGGAGGGGGAGGGGGGAGGGAGGGTCCGCCCAATCACAGGAGGAGGAGGGAGGGACCGCCCAATCACAGGAGGAGGAGGGAGGGGGGAGGGAGGGGCCGCCCAATCACAGGAGGAGGGGGAGGAGGGAGGGACCGCCCAATCACAGGAGAAGGAGGGAGGGACCGCCCAATCACAGGAGAAGGAGGGAGGAGGGAGGGAGGGACCGCACAATCACAGGAGGAGGGGGAGGGGGGAGGGAGGGACCGCCCAATCACAGGAGAAGGAGGGAGGGGGTAGGGAGGGACCGCCCAATCACAGGAGGAGGGGGAGGGGGGAGGGAGGGACCGCCCAATCACAGGAGGAGGAGGGGGTGCCCAATCACAGGAGGAGGGGGTGGAGGAGGGAGGGACCGCCCAATCACAGGAGGAGGAGGGAGGGACCGCCCAATCACAGGAGGAGGAGGGAGGGGGGAGGGAGGGACCGCCCAATCACAGGAGGAGGAGGGAGGGACCGCCCAATCACAGGAGGAGGGGGAGGAGGAGGAGGGAGGGACCGCCCAATCACCGGAGGAGGGGGAAGGGAGGGACCGCCCAATCACAGGAGGAGGGGGAGGGGGAAGGGAAGGACAGCCCAATCACAGGAGGAGGGGGAGGGGGGAGGGAGGGACCGCCCAATCACAGGAGGAGGAGGAAGGAGGGACCGCCCAATCACAGGAGGAGGAGGGAAGGACTGCCCAACCACAGGAGGAGGAGGAGGGAGGGACCGCCCAATCACAGGAGGAGGGGGAGGAGGGAGGGAGGGACC
>NC_082382.1:26243015-26289739 GCF_031168955.1 Gadus macrocephalus
TGTGGTTCAGGGTGTGGGAGGCTCCCCTTGGGACCCAGGCCCCTACCGTCTCCGGCTGCTGTGGTTCAGGGTGTGGGAGGCTCCCCTTGGGAACCAGGCCTCTACCGCATGCCGTGCTCCCTGGAGCGCGGCCAGACAGCCCGGCCCGCTGGGAAGCCCATTGTTTGGTTCAATATATATCTATATATATAAAGAACGCCGCCGAGAAATGCTTTTTGGGTTTTCGGTTTACTGCAAGTTCTGTGAGTTTTATCAAAACTAGGAGCAAAAAGGTAGAAACTGATCAAATCCTTATTGGTTGTGCATCCCACCAATCATGTCCTATTTAATGCTGTCTGCAAAAATACATGTTTTAGGACTTTTGTGACTCCAAAGGTTTGAGAGTAAACGTCCCCATCTTCCTGCCACCGCAGCTCCTCCAGGCTCCGTCATTTCACAGCGGTGGACTTCTGACCACGTAATAGAAGGGGGAGGAAGACGAAATGTGAACTAAAACAAGGCTCGGTCATGCAGGATATATCATTTCACGAGTCTTCATGTGTGTAACTGTATACAGGTCTTCTCAGATGAACCAGTGCATTACCAGTGTTTGTGAATGGGCCTCTGGGATAACACTTAGCTTTGGTGCGGAGTCCTGAAGTTAAAATACGTATCTCAAAGGTGGCATGGGCCTCCTTGGCTTCCATGAGTCCTACCTGCTCCTTAACAACTTGTATGTCTTAGAAAAAAGCGGAAAGACCCTCTTGATAAAAGTGTCTGCTATATAGTAGAGGGTTAGGGTTAGGGTTAGTTAATAGGGTTAAAGTGTCTGCTATATAGTAGAGGGTTAGGGTTAGTTAATAGGGTTAAAGTGTCTGCTATATAGTAGAGGGTTAGGGTTAGTTAATAGGGTTAAAGTGTCTGCTATATAGTAGAGGGTTAGGGTTAGTTAATAGGGTTAAAGTGTCTGCTGTATAGTAGAGGGTTAGGGTTAGTTAATAGGGTTAAAGTGTCTGCTATATAGTAGAGGGTTAGGGTTAGTTAATAGGGTTAAAGTGTCTGCTGTATAGTAGAGGGTTAGGGTTAGTTAATAGGGTTAAAGTGTCTGCTATATAGTAGAGGGTTAGGGTTAGTTAATAGGGTTAAAGTGTCTGCTATATAGTAGAGGGTTAGGGTTAGGGTTAGTTAATAGGGTTAGTTAAGGGTTAGGGTTAGTTAATAGGGTTAGTTAAGGGTTAGGGTTAGTTAATAGGGTTTAAGTTATAGACTGCATTGCAGATGCCGAGCTTTGTCTTAAGAAATGTCTTCCTTTTGTTGCTGTGTTATGAATCTGCTGCATGATGCCTTTAAGGTGATTCCTCTTCTCCTCTTCCATGTGATGAAGCCATGCATCTCTGTATGATGATCCTCCTCCTGGGGGGCCTAGCAGCCACCTCCCAGGCCTCCCCCTTCAGCCCGAGGGGACTCTCGCCGCTGGGCAAGACGGTGGACGTCCGGAGCTTGATGTTGTTGATGATGAACGACCAGGAGGACGGCTCCGGCTTCGTGGACTTTGAGATGCCAGCGTTCCCCAGCTGCCCGTTTGGGTGCCAGTGCAACAGGAAGGTGGTCCAGTGCTCCGACCTCGGTGAGCGGCCCCCACAGCCGGACGGACGCCATGTTGGGTGTATAGGAGCTATACCTTATTCCCCCGTAGGGGATGCAGGGCATTAGGCAGATGAGCTGACTATCGAACCTGTGGCATATCATCCACACTGCATACTTCTTGAGTTGAGTTTTAATACAACACAGAAAAAGAAAAGATAAGATATCTGTTGTAATCAGTGAGTGCCCTCCGCATGGCTTGACTCACAAGGCCAGAATCCAGTACGTTGCATTCAGGGTAGCTAAAGTACATCTTCCCCGTGTGCAACGTGGAGCCGTGGCTGTAGTTCTGCAGTAAATGACATATACTTACACACAACAACCAAGTGAAAGCAATGCTCACTTTAACCCTGAACCACACAGCGTGGCCTCTCTGTGATTATCCAATCACAGAGAGGCCTCTCTGTGATTGTCCAATCACAGTGGGGTTACAGATGGCGCACGCTGACTCACAACGGTTGCAAAGAGGAATTTCTTTTATGAGGAGTAATTGCTGATCTATGGAGAAATGTCCCGTTTGTGAGAAAATGTTTGTAGTATGTCTGCTTACCGGAGTCATCTCTACTAGCAAGCTGTCTTTGTTGTTTAAACTGTTTGAAAAGTTGTCTTATCGTGGTTTTGATTTTTCTGTTTTTGTTGAGTGTGATCACGAGCTGAAGAAACATGTCTGTGTGGCTGCTTATGGACAATAACCTTTTGAAACGTTCCCCAACAGGTTTACCTAGCGTTCCATATGACATTCCTGCTGATACAAGACTGTTGGACCTCCAGGGAAACTTCATCACAGAGATCAGAGAAAATGACTTCAAGGGTCTCAATGATCTTTACGTAAGCCAAATCCTGTAGCTCAATGGTATTGCCTCCTTCATTCAGCACCTCTCTATATGCTAGTTTGTAACTGGTTTCTGAACTAATGTAAGTTGCTTTGGATAAGAGTGTCTGCTAAATGCTACATTGTAGAAAATAAAGTAGGAAGACAACTTCAAATCCGCTAATTTCAGTCTAAAATAAACCGTTTATATTGCTCTTTAAGGGGAGCAGTACTGCCCTGATTCTGGAGGGATTATGATGTCAGCCAATCAGATACTGCGACTGCAATAACTGCTGTATGATCACAGGGCGTGCTGTTGCTGAGGTTTAAATTTGGTATTAACTCTTAAAGAAGGCAACACTGCCTTGTTTCTGGGTTTAGGATGGAGATAATCAGCCTGTTGTGTTCTGACTGGTCTGGTTCTGGTTCTGACTGGTCTGGTTCTGGTTCAGACTGGTCTGGTCCTGGTTCTGACTGGTCTGGTTCTGGTTCTGACAGGCTCTGGTTCTGACTGGTCTGGTTCTGACTGGTCTGGTCCTGGTTCTGAATGGTCTGGTTCTGACTGGTCCTGGTTCTGACTGGTCTGGTTCTGACTGGTCTGGTCCTGGTTCTGACTGGTCTGGTTCTGGTTCTGACTGGTCTGGTTCTGACAGACTCTGGTTCTGACTGCTCTGGTTCTGACTGGTCTGGTTCTGACAGGCTCTGGTTCTGACTGGTCTGGTTCTGACAGGCTCTGGTTCTGACTGGTCTGGTTCTGACTGGTCTGGTCCTGGTTCTGAATGGTCTGGTTCTGACTGGTCCTGGTTCTGACTGGTCTGGTTCTGACTGGTCTGGTCCTGGTTCTGACTGGTCTGGTTCTGGTTCTGACTGGTCTGGTTCTGACAGGCTCTGGTTCTGACTGGTCTGGTTCTGACTGGTCTGGTTCTGACAGGCTCTGGTTCTGACTGGTCTGGTTCTGACAGGCTCTGGTACTGACTGGTCTGGTTCTGGTTCTGACTGGTCTGTTTCTGACCGGCTCTGGTCCTGGTTCTGACTGGTCTGGTTCTGGTTCTGACAGGCTCTGGTCCTGGTTCTGACTGGTCTGGTTCTGGTTCTGACAGGCTCTGGTTCTGGTTCTGACAGGCTCTGGTTCAGGTTCTGACTGGTCTGGTTCAGGTTCTGACTGGTCTGGTTCTGGTTCTGACAGGCTCTGGTTCTGGTTCTGACTGGTCTGGTTCTGGTTCTGACAGGCTCTGGTCCTGGTGAACAACCTCATCTCCAAGGTGCATCCGCGGGCCTTCCTTCCCCTGGTGGGCCTGCAGAAGCTCTACCTGTCCCACAACCGGCTGACCACAGTGCCCAGGAACCTCCCCTCCTCATTGGTGGAGCTCCGTATCCACGACAACAACATTAAGAAGATAGAATCCAGAACATTCGCCGGCCTTCACAAAATGAACTGTATTGGTAAACATTTTGCAGTGTATTTCATTGAAGTGAAGGATTTTTTTATGTTATTATATAGAAATGGGCCAACATGATGTGGACCATGTTGGCTTAAATCATTCCGCCAGAATATAATTCTGTGAATGGATTATCCCTTGGCCTACATTAAAATCCAACATTCAGTATTATCACTGAGGATGTTATTATTGGAGGACCTTTTCATTTTGAAGGTACAAAAATTGTAAAGGTAACATCTTTAATATATAGCTATTGCAAGATAAATATCATACAAATAATTCCCATTAAAATGTGTTTGAATATGATGGCAGAACTGGGTGGTAACCCCATCAGGAACAGTGGCCTGGAGGCCGGAGCCTTCGACGGCCTGAATCTGAACTTCTTGAGGATTTCAGAAGCTAAACTCACCGCTATTCCCAAAGGTAAAGACAGAACTTAAAACGATCACGATGATGATAAAAGGATGATTTACATTTTCTATGTAAATTTGGGGGAGACTCGCAAAATGGTTGATGGTTGTTATTTGGAGTTACTTCAAAATAATTGTTCCCAAGTCAGTCTTTGTTTTTCTGCGCCCGTCACAAGACCTCCCCGACAGTCTTCGTGAGTTACACCTGGACCACAATCAGATCCACACCATCGGGCAGGAAGACCTCACGCATTATGGCGAACTGTACAGGTAAAAGATCTCTGCAAACATTATTCTAGCAAAATACAATTGTTTGAAATTATGAGTTATAATGACTTGTTGTTGCCTTCCCCTAAAATGTCACACATTTTGTGAATAGTATTCACTATTCAAATTACAAGACAATAAAATTATACAAATTTTAAAAATATCACTTTGTTTACCCAATAAGAGCAGTGAAATCCATTCATATCCGACTACTAAACCTGATCAGCTATTTTCTTTTTCTTTCTTCATGGCCAAACGGCCCAGGTTCTTTGGGTGTTTCTTACTCTTCAGGGAGTGTTGGAGCACACTCCTCTTCACCTATCATGTGTGTTCTCTGACAGGCTGGGCCTGGGCCACAACAGGCTTCGTCGTATCGAGTATGGGGGGCTGTACTACGTCCAGAGCCTGAGGGAGCTCCACCTCCACCACAACCTGCTCTCCTCCGTCCCCGCGGGGCTCCCAGAGATGAAGCACCTGCAGGTACCTCAGCCAAGTCCCTGCCAGTCCCGATGTTCGAAGCACGCACTCCTTAGAATTACTTTTTTAAATACTATTTAAAATCCAGGACCACTCTGAAACGATGTCATTCCTGTTATCCTGTGAGTGACAACGTGTTGTGGTCATCATGTCCCTCTTCCTTCAGGTGGTGTACCTGCACTCCAACAACATCAGCAAGGTGGAGGTGGATGCCTTCTGCCCTTCCTCCTTCAGTGTGAAGAAGACCTTCTACAACAGCATCAGTCTCTATGACAACCCAGTGCGCTACTGGGAGGTGCAGCCTGCCACGTTCCGCTGCGTCAGCGACAGACTGGCCGTGCAGCTCGGCAACTACAAGAAGTAGCTTCCTGCTGAGGGGGAAGTGGGCGGAGTCAGCGGAGAGCAGGGCGTGGAGCAGATGGACGTCACCACGCACCACCTTATATTATCCTCAATACATTACCTTACATTACAACATGGCAAGTCATTATTTTACAATAGATTTAATTGCTTTACAATACTTAAAGTTTAATGGCAATTATTTACAATGTACGGTGCTTGCATTACAATACAACACATGTCATCCTGCCAAAAAAGACATTACAACACTTTTCTTTGGGGTTCAGCATATGTCTTGCTGATGCCAACTCTAGCTTTGTGTATTTTATTCTACATTTATTTTACAATTGATTGCCAACCAGAGACTAAATAAACTTCTTATTTTCGTGTCTTTGAAGCTGGTTGGCCATATGACAGTTTCCCGTTTCTTTACACAGTCCTTTGTGTTCTAATTGAACACTGCCAGATCCTTTGAGCTGCACTGGTTGGGTAGTAGGAGGCAGAGAAGGCAGTGCTGCATTGTATGGTCCTCTTCCCCACATTCAAATGTGGTTTGGCCAGCTTCAGAGCCCCCTCTGACAATGGCAGCGTCGGATGGCCCTGTTCCTGTTCTACCCGTGTCAATGGGGGGGGGGGGGGGGTCGTCCCCAAGCCTTTTCGTCCATAGTTGGACTCTGGTTTCTTCCCGTGATACTATTAGGGGCTGGACATGGCTGGGGATGCTTCTCCTGGACTTCAGCCGTTTGGCCGGGGGTCCGTCCGTAGAGGAGGTGGCACTCATCACCGGGGGCCTTGGTGATCACCGTGGGCCTTGGTCATCACCGGGGGGGGGCCGTGGTCATCACCGGGGGCCGTGGTGATCACAGGGGGCCGTGGTCATCACCGGGGGGGGGCCGTGGTCATCACCGGGGGCCTTGGTGATCACCGGGGGCCGTGGTCATCACCGGGGGCCGTGGTCATCACCGGGGGCCGTGGTGATCACCGGGGGCCGTGGTGATCACCGGGGGGGGGCCGTGGTCATCACCAGGGGCCGTGGTGATCACAGGGGGCCGTGGTCATCACCGGGGGCCGTGGTCATCACCGGGGGGGGGCCGTGGTCATCACCGGGGGGGGGGCCGTGGTGATCACCGGGAGGGGGCCGTGGTCATCACCGGGGGGGGGGGGCCGTGGTCATCACCGGGGGCCGTGGTCATCACCGGGGGGGGGCCGTGGTCATCACCGGGGGGGGGGTCGTGGACATCACCGTGGGCCGTGGTCATCACCGGGGGGGGGGCCGTGGTGATCACCGGGGGGGGGGCCGTGGTCATCACCGGGGGCCTTGGTGATCACCGGGGGGGGCCGTGGTGATCACCGGGGGGGGGCCGTGGTCCTCTCTACTTGGCTGGCGACGTCCCGTCTCACATCAGCTGGGTCAAAGCCAGCGAGAAGGTGCAGGCAGTTTATGTTGGTGGGCTTCCAGCAGCCAGTGATTGAGCGGCAGGTGTTATTCAACGCTGGGTCTACTAAATAAACTAAAACTCTATGAAACAAGCACGATTGTCTCTACGATTTTAAATGGTCATAATATCCCTGTAATCAAGAAACAGCGTTGCCCTAACTCATTAAATTAATAATGAGTGTGGTCGCAAAGAAAGCCACACTATTTTTTATCATGTTTATTTTTATTATTATAGTTCTTCCGCCTAATTTTCGGTAATTATCTACTACAGTTTTAGATGTCTCAAAGCCAAACCACAGATATTTTAAATATTTTTTTAAAATATTTTTTTTACCTTATTATCTAATATGGAAAGTGAATGGGGCAAAAACGCTTAAATCATACACTCCAAACCTGAACACATTGGAGTAAATATGATTATCTAGACCGGTAAAGAAGAAAATGGTACGGCTGTTACCACAGTGGTATGGCAAGCCGAGTGTGCCACAATTCGACTTCAATTAAACGCGTTCTGAAACGCCAGCACAGAACGCGTTTTGGTTTTCCAGAACGCGTTCCGGCGTTTCAGCGCGCGCGCCCAGAACGCGTTCCGGCGTTTCAGCGCGCGCGCTCAGAACGCATATTAACAGCACGCGTGCTGTTAATATGCTAATGCGCTCCTCCCCTCAATTTTCTCAGCCAATAGATTTGAGCCGTTTTCACCTGATCATATGCTAGGGCAAACACACAGACAACATCAGTCGAGACCAGAGCTCTTCTTTCGCGAATCTTTTCTGTTGTGTCGTTCTTAAAGTCGAAAGATGTTAAGATGTTTCAAATTAGGTGGTTAATGTGGACCTTAATTGGCGCGCAGATGATGGACACGCCCCTTAACTAATGGGGATCGTTTTGTGTGGATTACTGTGGACTTCTGTGGGCATTGTGGACATTGTCCATCTAACTGTTGCAGTCAATGGGGGGAAAAACACAAACTATAACCATTCCAACGGTGAACAACTCCGAGTTCTCAAAGTTGGTACCGATAGGCCTATAGAAACCGCTCGAATGCAGGTCTCAAAAGAGTAAGTACCTCTTTGGCGCCAGGGGGGGCTATCTCACGCATCAAACAAACGCGATCACGGAGCCGCTTTGAAGCTGACTTGTGATTGATTAAATTGCTAGCATTAGGATGTTAGCATGCTCAGGGAATATTGCTCATAGAATGAGTAAGCTCATGCAACCACACGCATTTTTTCTTACCTCAGTAGAAAACTAGTTTGGTCGCGGAAACTCGTTTGGTAAGGGACCCGCCCTTTATAGAAGATTACCATAAGAGTTGGCAAAAACAAGCACTTGACAGAAGAGTCTACAATGGACCATCAGTCGCAGGTAAGAATCTAACTTTACAAGACACCTGTTTGATCATTACCTGCACCAACCATTGAGTGTGACAGATCTACTTGATGGGCTAGATTAGTCTATGTTAAATTAGATTAATTTACATTTGTCTCATTAAGTTGCATATGGGAAGTTAAATTGTAGTTAACAATCAATTTGAACAGAGGACAAAGTAAGGTAAATTTAGTAAAATGCCAATGGGTTCATAACCAAATGATAGGCCTAAAATGATAGGCGATTCAGATTGAGTAATTAGTATGAACTTCGTGGATGGCATGGACAAATATAGATTGATGCAAAACACCTCGGTAAATCGCTTCAAATCTATTTTTATCTCTTGGTAAAATCCAATTGCTCGGATCTATCTCAGTTGTAACGATTGGCACTCTCTAAAATGAGACTGCAATTAAATGAAATTTCTTCTTATTGGTGTTCAAAAATCTTTAGGACTACCATTAAAATACAAGTAGCCTACAACTATTGAAGGAGAGTGAAACGCATTCTATGAGTGTCAAGCATGGGCTGCGGTATGCAGCTGAACCTGCTGGAGAGTGGATAGGCGCGGTGCAGGGTGGAGCTTTGAGGGATATCGGTTGCTTTTTATTGTTTACATCCATTAGTTACACACATTTGTTTTTCTTTATGAACACAGATCGAAGAGATTGTGTCCACAGCCCATTTTGGAGATTTGATAGAATTTGTATATCCCATTGGATATTCACACTGGGGAGTTTATGTTGAAGACGGATTTGTCATTCATTTCGCTGTCGCAGGTGAGAATTGCTTACAGTAGGTAACGAAATACTGATAAACTGTAATTAATGACGTAGTACAATTTACTTATCTGGTGTTTTTGAACAATGACTTTCTCCCATTTAGATGTGCAGGCGTGAATAGAAAGACATAACATTGTTTGAGTTTGCTGCCATCTGCTGGTTGAAATCCATCGATGATCGTGTAGCGCCATTATCCATTGTTGCCACTGTAAATTGGTCAATTTGTATTCAGTTTTTAGTTGTATTTATATTCCTTACAGTTTAGTTATTTGTAACTTCTGTAATATCAACCAGTCGGTTTTTCATAGCTGAATAATTAAACCCAAACATAAAAGTGCAACTGTTTTACCAGTTAGTCTTGGATCTCTACTCCTTCTTAAATGTGACATTATTTTAGTTTAAAACCGAAGCATCTTCACATATGCCGATAAATCAATATAGCCCTCCAAGCTTTGCTATTTATTTTAACCTTGGCATTTATTTATTGCATGTTTTTTATTCTTTCTATTGTTACCTGAGTTGTGTTCGTTCATTAGACCAAAGAAAACGTTCTATTGTTACCCGAGTTGTGTTCGTTCATTAGACCAAAGCCAACTGATGACCAAAGTCAGCGGCTATTTGCAAGCGGCCTTCCCCGTGTGCGGGGACCTGCTCCTGGGAGCAACGAAGATCCGCAGGGTACCGCTGGCCCAGGTGACGGTGCCGAAGGGAGCGCGCATCACCATCGGCAACAACGTCCACGCCGGCAAGCCGTCCTCCGTAAAGAAGATGAGAGAGCGCCTCGACGTGCTGCTGGACAAACAGTTTGGTTACGATCTGTTCACCTTCAACTGTGAACACTTCGCCACCTATGTGCGCTATGGACAGGCTGTGTGTAACCAGGTAGGCATACTAGCGATTCTGTTATGGAATTCATTAAGTATAGACAAAATCTTAATTTTTCAAGATTTCAGAATTTCAATTTCTAAATTTGTTTATTTGTATATTTTGATCATTATAATAAAATATATAATAGACACCATCTACATGGTATGTAGACTACTTTTGTCTATACCTGTTCAACATCTTGTGTTATTCTTTCTACTTTATTATTTATTTATGTTCCCGGACAGCTTCCTGGACGTGCCAAGGACAAAGAGTGTGAGGTAGCAACGGAAAAATTTGATGACATCGTCATGTCCGCCGATATTTCGCGAGAACTATTCAAATTCTAACTGTCGAATAACGAAACAAACGGAATAACATCTGCATTTGAATTCGAAGAAAACAATCAACATTCCGAAGGACTACAGACACAATGTTATAAAGATTAAAGCAGTATAATATTCTAATTTGGGTAAATGTGTAGCTTTCCAGAATAGGATGAAGTTATTCAGATGGACTTTTTTATTTTGCATTCATCAAGTAACAGGACAACCACAATTAATCGTTCACTTTCAACTTGGGCCTACTTGAAAATCAAAACGTGACATTTGTAATAAATTATTTGCCAATAAATACTTCCCAAAATATGTGTTTTTAGCTTTTTCTTGCAGTAGGACTCAGTCTACGGAGAGATTAATCCTATGTTACGAATTATCATCCAAGACAATTTAGTGTAACGTTAGTGTCGGGACATAGCCAAACCATGTTTATTTCGTTCTTTAAAGCAGTTAATGGCTGGGGTTTGGGTTCGATGCGCGGTGGTGATAGTCGAAATCCCAACCAAGTAGCCTACACCGGGGGAATATGACCCGGCGTGGCTCTGACTGCCTGTCTCCTGCGAGGCGTTTTCAGTCCCTGGCCAGAGAGCTGACTCTCGACAATCTGCAGGTGACCACTGACCAAATGCCACGGCAAGTGAACAACCAGGATCTGTCTTAGACAGACGTTTCTTCATTTCAAAGTCGCATTGATTTTGAATTGATAGAAAATATATCTTTACGTTGCCCTCTGTCGGTTAAACGCCGAACATCTTCCGGATATGGACTGCATCATGACCCTGGAAGTTCTTTCATTTTAGCTGAATAACGAAAATGGGCATGTTACTCCCGACCCCCGTATCATGAACCACATCCCCGTTAAACAGGACCATTCTTCTAGGACGGGGACAGCTTTGCGACACGGGACCGCAACAGAGCTCCTCCGATGTCTGGTTCCCTGAGCCGTTTTGGAGAGTAGACGGAGACCCGAGGTAACGAGGACACGGAGCAGCTTCTCTTCCGAATGGTCTTAGCTCTCGGCTAGCGGAGGCTAACGGAGCCACAACAAACCATCACGCAGCCCACAGGAATCCGACGATAGTGTAGTCGCAGTATCCTCCAGGAAAGCCGGACAGGGGTATTTGTAAAGGGACCCTCACCAAATCACATTTTCGGCGACTGTTACGTCCACCAAGCGACGAGCGTTACTGGTAACCCGTCTCTCATTAGTGGTAACTCGTCTCGTTACTGGTAACCCATCTCTCGGTGTGTCTCTGATGCTAGCTTTTAGCTAGTGATGGTAGCCGTGAGCGTTAGCTGTGTATACTGGCTAGCTTTGTGTACGCAGCATTGCTCATTATTCTCACTGTGTCATGTGAATGTCAGTGCTAATGCCAGGTGCTGTGGGCTTTGTGGGATAACGCCGTAAGAGTCGAAGATCCGGGTTTCTAATGGAAAACCTAAACCAAATGTCAGATATGCGTCTCATTTGACCTGCTTTTGCTGCTACTGCTGTTAATGTGTGTTAATCGCTGTGTTTAATGAATTAATGGTTAACAGCTATACAAATGCAGGCTAGTCATAGATTTCCGTGTCGTATTTGTATCACGTTACTTACTGAAACACGTTTAGGAACATTTGTGTGTAACAAAACTAGTATCAGCAGTTATGTTCACCAAGTGCAAACAATGCCTGACTATTTTATCGCGAGTGTATGAATAAAAAATAGGTCTCTTATGGTACTACATGACAAGTGCAATTGATGTATCCATCTGTTCAGCCTCTTCTTATGTATTTTTCTGGCACGCAGTGGCGCTTTTGCAGGAGTGGACCGGTCCGCTAGCGACAGGGGCTCCAGCGTCCCTCGCCTTCAGCTCCCCCTGCGATGACATCACAGCAGCCTCCCCTCCCCAACGCCAACGCCAACGTCAGCGCTGCCCCCATCGCCCCGCACAGCTCCAACGCCCCCAACCTCCACCACGCCCTCCCCCTGGACTCCAGCCCCGCCCCCCAGCCCCTCCCTCAGCGGCCGCCGACGGACAGACGCACGGGCTCCGACAGACTCGCCCCCCCCGCCCCCTCCTGCTCGCACACTGGTTCCGCCTCTTCGCGGCGGCCGGCGGCTGGCACCTTGGAGCCGTGGCCGGAGGAGGCTGCGGACGGCTCCTACGGGCTGTACTCGCTGCACCGCATGTTCGACATCGTGGGCGCGCAGCTCACGCACCGCGACGTGCGCGTGCTGAGCTTCCTGTTCGTGGACGTCATCGACGAGTACGAGCGCGGCGGCATCCGCAGCGGGCGGGACTTCCTGTTGGCCCTGGAGCGCCAGGGCCGCTGCGACGAGACCAACTTCCGGCACGTTCTGCAGCTGCTGCGGATCATCACACGGCACGACCTGCTGCCGTACGTCACGCTACGCAAGAGGCAGGCCGGTGAGTGACCCCTGAACCCTGCCTGGGACCCCTGAACCCTGACTGGGACCCCTGAACCCTGCCTGGGACCCCTGAACCCTGCCTGTGACCCCTGAACCCTGCCTGTGACCCCTGAACCCTGCCTGTGACCCCGAACCCTGACTGTGACCCCTGAACCCTGCCTGTGACCCCTGAACCCTGCCTGTGACCCCTGAACCCTGCCTGTGACCCCTGAACCCTGCCTGTGACCCCTGAACCCTGCCTGTGACCCCTGAACCCTGACTGTGACCCCTGACAACTGACTGTGACCCAGTTAGTCTCAAGGTGCTCCAGTTAGTCTCAAGGTGCTCCAGTTAGTCTCAAGGTGCTCCAGTTAGTCTCAAGGTCCTCCAGTTAGTCTCAAGGTGCTCCAGTTAGTCTCAAGGGGCTCCAGTTAGTCTCAAGGTGCTCCAGTTAGTCTCAAGGTGCTCCAGTTAGTCTCAAGGTGCTCCAGTTACAGGCTCAAGGTGCTCCAGTTACAGTATCAAGGTGCTCCAGTTACAGTCTCAAGGTGCTCCAGTCAGTCTCAAGGTGCTCCAGTTACAGTCTCAAGGTGCTCCAGTTAGTCTCAAGGTGCTCCAGTTAGTCTCAAGGTGCTCCAGTTACAGGCTCAAGGTGCTCCAGTTACAGGCTCAAGGTGCTCCAGTTACAGGCTCAAGGTGCTCCAGTTACAGTCTCAAGGGGCTTTGAGGCCATCCAATGACACCAGCCTCTCCCCTCTAAAGGGACAGAGACATCAGATTGTGGTAGATGCTGAATGGGCAAACAGTGGTGGTAAAAGCTGACGCAAACTAGAAATAATGGTCATTTATTATTGCAAAACGCTTTTCTGTTGGATGCTTGGTCTCGTTTTGTATCAGGAGACGTCCCACCCATCATTGGATTCACGTAAAGACCAGATCAATAGCTACTCTCACTATAGCCAGATGAGTAATCTAGTCTGTAGCGCAGAACCGTAACTCTGACCTTCATAGGATAGAGAAGCAGCATCTAGGTATGCCTGTGAATGTCAAAATGGATTCCAACGATTGCAGGTTATATAATAGGGTGTACACTATTGTGGGTCACCCTGATTGTAACATGACGTCAAAGTATTTTATCATGCAAACTGTCAGATATGTAAACGTCATTCAGTGTTATGTACAAGTCTTTATATATTTAAACATGATTCCGTATTATTATAACCAAATAAAAATGACGCGCTGAAAGCAGGTAGTTAAGCAGCTATGCTGCTCACGTTTACACTTGCGTGCATGGCAGGGTTCAAAACATTACTGCCACAGTCCTGAGTAATCTAACAAAGGTGCACAAGGCATACAAAGGAGACCCCAACAGAAAATAGTTTTCAACTGCTCGGTACCGGCCCATATTAATTCCCAAGTTTTGAAAAGAAAACTTATTTGAAGCGAATAAGTGACACCAAATGTCCAGGCTGTTTTCAGCAGGACTTTGCTGCCACAGACAACCTTCCGGTGTCACTTGGTTATGATGGTGGGAACATCAATCAGGCTTTTTAACATGTGACATGGTCAAAAAGCTGTGAGGATTCATCCGAGACGCCCTAAAGTCTGGCACGGCATGTAGGAATCCTCGACCGATCTCACATTGTCAGACAACTTGTCAACTTCAACTTGTAAACTGATGCCAATGCTTCCAACTGCATGGTTGATCGTGTCTCAAACTCCGTCCCCTATCTCCCTGATCCCACGTGAACTTCAACGACGCTTGCATGTGAAAATGACAAAATATGTTATCAGATGTGCCTTTCGTTTAGACGGCGACAGCGTTTTAGGGGCTTAAAAACGCAAAAAAGTGAAACAACCCTCCAGAGTGAAAAACTTACCCTAGGTCAGGTAAACTGAATGGCTCAAGGCCAAACGTGTAATGTGCCTTGTCTCAAGGCCAAGATACGGGCACCTTTCACGCTGCAATGATCGGCTAATGTGACATGGCAACAAAGACCAAAATGATATGTAGTCGGATGCTGGCATAACGCCTTCCTGCTCCTGGATGACATGCATCTGAATCCACGCTCTGGATGAGGGCGCCTGCTGGAGGCCTCGAGGGTGGTGTGGACAGCCCTAACCAGCCTGCCTCCCCTTGTGTCCCCAGTGTGTCCGGACCCGGTGGATAAGTACCTGGAGGAGACCTCTGTGCGTTACGTCTCCCCTCGGGGCGCCGCCCAGGGACTGGGCCATATGCCGCACAGAAGTACAGGTGGGTGTGCGGTTGGCATGTGCATACAATCATGTATTCCTTATGGAGACATGCAGGTGTGATTCCCAAGAGACGACGTTTTCACTCCTTTCCCCAATGCTGTGGCGGTCTAGCAGAGGCTAGCTTAGCATTGGTGGGGCGGACTACCATGGGGGAGTCACGGAGCGTTCCGCTTGCATCAATCTAGCCTTCATATTTATTCATCAGACCAACACATTGTTCCTCTGAACAAAGACCACCTTCAGCATGTCCTTCAAGGAGTCCTGTCTTTGGTTGAATTATAGGGAAGCTGATGTGAATCTTCTGTTTACCATTTGTTATTGTTGGGAGAAGGTCAACCTACTTTTCTCAAAGTCTTCCTCTCAAAGTTCCGTTTTGTGTAACATCAATATTAACGAGTTCCACATTGCCACTTCGCAATGTAGACCTCGTTAATATTGATGTTGAGAAGACAACAAAGGTAGCCTTCGTAAAATCAATATGGCAACCATTAATATTGTGGTTCTGGAGTAACATTACTCCATAGCGTATCTCCATCATAAAGCCCAGAAACCTCATTCTCATGTCCCGCCCCTTCCTCAGGAACTCAGCCCGTGATTTGCTGCTCCCCGTCGGGGCGACAGGTGGGCACGCCCCAGACCAAGCCAGCCCCGCCCACTTCTAGCCGCAAGAGGAAGAGGAGCCACTCTACGGCCGAGTGCCGAGAGAAGCAGACCTGTGGTGAGCAGAGCCTTCCCCTAGAAAGCACCAGACACTAAGGACTACTAGTCTGTTTACCTAACCCTAACACTAAGGACTACTAGTCTGTTTACCTAACCCTAACACTAACCCTAACACTAAGGACTACTAGTCTGTTTACCCAACCCTAACACTAAGGACTACTAGTCTGTTTACATATAAGTTAATAAAGCAAGTTAGACTAACATAACCTTTTGAAGGTTCTAAGGACCTATTGCACCGTTTGAGATCCTAACCACCGAGCTATCTACATGGGGAGTTTTAAAGGGTTCAAGTCGTTAGGCCGAGGGGAGCGGGGCACGTAGTCCAGAGGTCGACCTAACCCAGAGGTCGACCTAGCCCTAGCCCTAGCCCTAGCCTAACCCGAGGCTGTCCTGTTGCAGATATCCGCCTGCGGGTACGCGCCGAGTACTGCCAGCACGAGTCTGCGCTGCAGGGCAACGTGTTCTCCAACAAGCAGGAGGCGCTGGAGCGGCAGTTCGAGCGCTTCAACCAGGCCAACACCATCCTGAAGTCCCGCGACCTCGGCTCCATCATCTGTGACATCAAGTTCTCGGAGCTCACCTACCTGGACGCCTTCTGGCGGGACTACATCAACGGCTCTCTGCTGGAGGCGCTGAAGGGCGTGTTCATCACGGACTCCCTCAAGCAGGCGGTGGGCCACGAGGCCATCAAGCTGCTGGTGAACGTGGACGAGGAGGACTACCAGGCCGGCCGCCGCAAGCTGCTGAGGAACCTGGTGGCCGGGGCGGGCGGGGCCGGGAAGGAGCCCTAGGCTGGAGGATGCTCGTCGCGGGACGCAGTAGTTTGGGTCGGGGTGTGGGTGAGCGGGGGGGACCTCTGCGAGTGCCCGCCCCCTGACCCACCCGGGGGGGCTCCAGACGTTGGGCGGTGGAGCTCGATGACGGGGGCTAGGGAGGAGAGCGAGGGACTCCTTATGGACGGCGCTGTTGTGTTTCCGCTGAGGTCAAAGGTCGAGCAGAGAACGCCACACAGGACGACAATGCCACTCGGGCGAACAGCGCATCCAGGTTGACATCGTTCCGTTACCGCGGCAACCAGGACGGCCGATATAGAAACTTCGGTGTTGGGATACAAATGAAGGAAAAGAAAGCAAGTGTACGCTCCGTATTTATCACTGAGAACGACGGCCCACCGGCGGCCCTTGCATACGGCGGCCGTCAGTGTCTACAAGTCACGTCTGGAGTAGTAGTACCTTCTTGTAAATACTACTGCCATCTTTTGTGGATCCTCTTCTTTGCGTTGTTGTATGAAGTGCAGTCAGGTTTGATTGGAGGTTTAATGTCTAGTCTGGAATGGAGTAGGCACTGCTTACCCGCTTATTCACATTGTTCTATTCCTGCCAAACGTGGAGCCGACTAGCACCACATTTTGTACTTGTTTTTTCTTTCCCGTCTGTGTAGAACTCATTAACTTTTAGCTGATTTTATGGTTAGCTAATTTTTCGACGTCATCTGACCTAACTACTTGGTATCTCCTCCTCCCCATTCCCCCCCAAATAATGTGCTCACAAGTGGCCAAAATGTCAAGTGTGTGTGTGTGTGTGTGTGTGTGTGTGTGTGTGTGTGTGTGTGTGTGTGTGTGTGTGTGTGTGTGTGTGTGTGTGTCACTCAATGAGACATAACAGATACATCGAAGGAATTCTTGCATTGAGGATTGAAAAAAGCATGGAGCTTCACTATCAGTTTGTATTTCATAGGCTTGCTTTGGACAACAGATTGATCACCTTAAATTGTAATATAACTCAAGCACGTAGCTACATTTTATTTTCAATCACAGAAATGCTGCCAACAAACTACTATCTTGATCCATCAGATGTAAGCTTTTCTCTCTTTCGATTTAAATATTTGTCCCCATTTAAATCTCGATTCGGAAATCCTGAAATTTGGACGCTAACAGATGTTTTTTGTAATACAGAACAACGTACAATAGTAAACCCCGGGTCCACCGGGGGCTCATAGTCCCAGTCTGACCAAACAGATCTGTCCTTTATACCACATTTACAAATGTTTAAGCTCGCCTCGATGCTAATGTACCAAAACAAAGATTTATTTTAATATTTTAGGAAGTGGATTTTCATTTAATGCAATGACAGTATTAGGGGGGTGTTCTGGTTTGGTATGTGTGCAGAATAAAACCATGTTGATCACCACCTGTTTGTCTCAGAGGTTTGACAACACTCGGCGTAACGATTGGAGCTCTGCTCTTCAATGACGGCGACACTCAACAGAGAAAGAAGGTTTTTGTGTTTGTTAACCAATGAGAATGGGCCAATACAGGCGTATGATTAATGCACAGATGGGGATTGGATGTGGTATAGTGATACTTGCCGATATCTACATTGATTTACTTGCAGATATAAAGGACCAAGCATTCAAATTAGACCATTCCTCCACAATCAGTCTTTTACAATGATCAAGTGGAATAAATTCATACCACATATTACTGTACACATATTTGCTGCATTAGCAAGCAAATTATATTCACAATCTGTGAATGATGAGTATGTTTCATGGGTGACATATTTAGAATGTAATGGATGCTCTGAGTGTTGGTTTACCAGTTGAGGGAGATTCTGTATTGATCTGCATCTCTTCCTGTTCTTGATTTAATCTTACTGTTCTTTGTTCACTGGGCTTTCTTCACCTGGCGGCCATCAGTCACATCCCAGCTAGAGTTTAGAACAAGACTGAACTAAGATGGCTGCTGGGTGAATTTGGCCCTTGGCTGCAGGTTGTGACATGTCCTCAATAACCATAGCATGTATGTGCCATCCACCTCCACTGGTTTTGGCTCTTATGTCTCCTAATATCTCCTTGTTTTTGCACCCATCTAAATGGTCATAATTTCTCAAACAAAATTAATCTTATTTTTTTTGTATGATATGGCTCGCTCATCATTATCTAATAAGTGAATTATCAGAAGACGCCTTAAGATTACAAGGCCATTGTTACTGTGAATTGTTTAGGCCAAGGTTGATGCTTTGGTTACGAACTAGTATCTATTATATAGGTGGCTTTATCTTCTGATTATGTCTTTTGTATAGTTTTACGCATCTTTCTTCTTTACACTTAACACTCGCATGCAAGATGTGCTGAGGTCCATAAGTCCTCCTGAGTGGCTAAGTGGATTTAAAAACAAGGATTTGGTCCGTGTTTTTAATTGGCCGCTGTTCCAATTGTTCTGTTCAGATGAAGGGTAGGGGGGGGGGGGGGGGGTACCACTCTAAAGTTACTGGCCAATTATGAACTGAAGGCATACAAAAAATAAATGTTTCCATTACTTTCAATTCCATGTAATATTAATTGAAAGCTCCCTCAACTGTGGAAAAACCCCTTGGTCTCCTTCAATAAGCCATGGAAGAGGTGCCCACTTCAACCTATGACATTCTCATTGTTTTCCTTCTATTTGTGTCTACCAAGAAACAGATATGTGCTAAAACGTGAATATTTACATGGTTATAGTTGACTGGTACATTTTGTCTGTACAAATCGATTTGTTAAAGATCAATAAAATAATGTATACTCAAACCTTGACGGCAGTAATTGATCAAGATTAACTCGGTTTTAATTTTCTTTTACCTGCGAGCAGTCTCAATAGAACTTTGCAACATGTAAAGAAGCCCGTCAGGAGAGCCCCCAGCACACACAGCAGGAACAACATGACGTCCAGGCTGTGGTACGAGTACCACGGCATCATATAGGACTCTGTGCGCAGGTGGGACGCGCCTTTATGCCTCATCACAAACTCTGACCAGAACACGGCCAGATCCAAGGGCTTGATGGGCTGGTCGTGGTGCAGGCCGGACATCTTCACCATGTTCCTCTTGTAGTTCTGCTTCTCATCCAAAAGTTCTCGCAGAGCCTCGGCGAAGGAGTCGGCGTCCAATCGGGTGACGTCCAGCACCTTGGCCACGCCCCTGGCCTCCAGGCGCACCATGTTGTCGAACTGGTCGAAGATGAGCGGCAGGCCCAGCATGGGCACCCCGTGGTAGATGGCCTCGTACACGCCGTTGGTGCCCCCGTGCGTGACGAAGGCCCTGGTCCGGGGGTGTCCGAGCAGGTCGTTCTGCGGGAGCCAGTCCACGATCAGCGTGTTGTTGCCCAGCGTGGAGGGCCTCGGCCCCAGGTGCCTCCACACCACCTTCTGGGGAAGGCGGGCGAAGGCAGCGGCCACCACCTCGGACGTCTCCGGGAGAAGGCTGCCGAGCAGGCTGCCCAGAGACATGATGACCACGCCGTAGTCCCCGGAGCTCTGGGCGAAGGCCTCCAGCTCCGCGCTCAAGGGGTTGGACGGCTTGCACTGGAACCCCCCGATGTAGACCACGTTGGGCATGGTCGGCCGGGGGAACTCAAACACGAAGTCCACCCTCATGAGCCACAGGTCGGCCCCCTGGATCAGGGAGTAGATGTTGGTGCTCGGATCCAGGAAGTCGTCGCACAAGCTGCGGTAGAGCGGCCTCACGGTGACGTGGTCGACGTACTGCGAGATGCCATAGTGCAAGGCGTTCTTCAGCTTGTCCACGAAGCTCATCCGGTCGGAGACCAGGGAGCCGAGAGTCGGCACGTAGGACAGAGGGGACGGCGCGATGGCGAAGTGACCTTCTCCGTTGGTGATCCAGCGCACGTTGAGCACCAGGGGGAGCCCCAGGTACCTCCCCACCACCACCCCTCCGGCGAAGCCCGGGTCGGTCAGCATCATGTCGAAGCGGGAGGCCTTCAGGCGGCCCACCAGCTCCTGGTCCTCCAGAACCCTGCGGGCCAGACGGGCGCTGGCCCGGTGGGCCCCGTCCAGCAGGGAGATGGCCTCCCGCTGGAGGGCGATGAAGGAGGTCAGGGAGCGCTGGTGGGTCCACAGCTCCAGGTTCCTCTTCAGGAAGGAGGCCATGTATTGGGGGTCCTCGAGGCTGCAGGCCGTGCTGACGGGCACCGTGATGGAGGTGTAGTGGGGGGCGTCCTCTGAGATGTACCAGCTGGAGGAGGAGCGCACCACACTGATGGCGTGGCCCCTCTCGTGCAGCTCCTTCAACAGGATGTTCATGTTCAGCCAGTGACTGCCATCCAGTGGATACACCAGGATATTACCGCCCCGCGTTGGGGGGAGGCTCCACAGCGCGGTGGCCAGCAGGAGCGGCAGAACGCCGGCAGTAGCGCCCCTCGGTGTCATGTTATTCTGTGGACGAAAGAAGTAGTTTAGAAAGATTATCGGCTTAAATAAGTGAAATGCATTTCAATGCATTGAATGACGAATGCATTGAATGACGACGGGAAACGACTTACATGTTGAATATTATAATTATTAAAAGACCTAACCTTTATGTTGTGATGCTGGAATCACAAACCTTGTTATGACCATCAGTCATCACATCTTGCATTTTGGTAAACAATGAAAAACAACAAAACAATGCCGGTAGACGCAACCTGCAAACATTGCTGCAGCAGAAACATTGTGTACAGTTGGTTAGCAGAGCCTGTTGATTATAGATCTACTGCGAGCGTGCGGAGAAGAATAATGGTCTAAGCAGGTAAACCCACTGGTCGTCTCAGTTGAACATGCATCAATGCAAACGGTAACCTAATATGCCGTCTTTGAATGTTCCCTATTGGATCATATGATATTAACATGGATCGACGAATCAAAAAGTGCTAACGTTTTCGTAAATGTTTGACACAATCATTCCGTCTACATTGTACTAAGGTGTTTGTAGAACGACACTCGTTCATCTATATTGTTGAAGCGAGCAGTGAGAACATGCATATATTGAGGATTTACCTTAGGGTTGGCTCATAAGACGTGATACTAGTTCAACTCGAGTTGGAGGAGCCACTTCTGTGCTCCAGTGCGTCGGTAATGGCCGTGAGTGGGACCCCTACGTCTGCCTCGGCTGTGGTTAGTTGGGTTCTCTGGACCCTTTTCTTCGAAAGTTGATGGAAAACTCCTGTGAACTTTGGCTTATATCTGACATAACGAAATAATCTACAACACGTGTTCCAATATAATACTGTCCTGACCTTGGAAATGCCGTAAACAAAGTGGTCTACTTTATTTGGTATGGGCTATAGGTTATGTCCATAATTGCTATACAGTAGTACTCTAGGCTACGTTATAGAGGCATTCCGGTTGCTTTACGATCTTAAATGGTGGAACGCTTGAATTCAAAAGAAACGAGGGGAAAATACGTGAATTAAAGCTCGAAAAAGTGATATACAGTATGGTATAGCAAGGTTGAAAAATAAAACTTGGATTTTCTATTCACATAATAAACCACAGTATAGGCTAATAGGCTATTAACCTATTCAAACTAGACATAGCTCTGTAGTTCTCAAAGTCTTGGTTGGTTGTTTCGACACACGGGCTCTACCTTTGAGTGACTTTGGACTTTTGACACATCTAATCACAATCCCAATATAAGGTACGCCATATCTTACATTCTACTATACCACAGGCGCAGGCGTGCATTGCCACACATTAGTAACTTGACATGTAGAATGTAGTAAGGAAGAGGTTGTCTCTTATGGCGCATGCTGTCATATTATCATTTATTCACTTCCATCGGTCTGGTGAAAAGAAAAGAGTGATTTACACTAGGTGCATTCAACCCAAAATGTGCATACAATTTATTAATTACCAAACTTCAAGTGCTGCATTCTGAGGGCCGAGGTGCAGTGTGAGCAGAGGATCCTTCAGTCCGTAGCGAAATGGGGGGGGGGGGGGGTGTATGCCATATCATCCCACTGCAGACACAAATGGGCGTTCTCGTGTGGTGGGTGTAATAGAATTGTATGATCACGTGTAAATGACGTAACCGATATACGTTGTTACGGAGCACGCATGCGCGGACGCTGACCGAAAGTAAAGACGTTGATTTAACTTGGACCGATGTGTGGACGTCTTTTATTATAAGTAACCGAATACTTTACAGTGGGGGTTCCCGTTTACGCAGACTGGAACGCCCCCTTCTTATTCTTCGTCGCCTTTCTAGCTTAACTGTATTAAAATGTCAAAGTGTACTACTCCGAAACCATGTAAATAGTGTTGTAAATAAACTTCCAAAGCTTTTCAAATCGTATTTGGAAAATAACTTCACATGGTGTGTCTTTTTACCATTTATTCGTTACCAGCATTCGTAGTGTTGATCGGCAGTGAAATAGTCTGCTTTATTCTACTTCATTTAAGAATGCTCGATTCTGATTGGCTGGGAGGGGTGCATTAATCCGGCATATTGCCCGCTGATTTGTCGGTTCTACTTGCTGCTGACTGAGCACAGTAGATCAATACGCCGCTTGTATCGTTTTCTATCACATACATTTCCAACATGAGGTCCATAGTAAAAATAAACCAAGGAGTGCATGTTTGATCGATCGTCATTAAAACTGACTTGATACGAATGTAGCAACTACGTTATTAAACTAGTGATCAGATCCAGCCTAGTGTGGTTGCTATAGAAACGAGTTACCTACAGCTGAGCTAACGTTATTCACCGTAGTTCTAAAGGGAACTACTTTTCGAGGGAAATGAACTTAAACAGAGCATACATTTAATAAGCATGCAATACGAATAAGAAAAAGGCTAATTATTAAAGTATTTGAATTGTTTTATTATGTTGGCCGGCGCGAAGTAGAATAAACGGAATAATCACCTCAAGGCAGGGCAATAAACAGTTTGATATGCCCGGCTCGCGGAAGCCGTCCACGAGCCGGGCATATCAAACTGTTTATTGCCCGGCCTCTCGGTGATTATTCCTTACTTAAGACGTTGACGTCGCTTAGCAACCGAAGACGCTGGGGTTGACAAGTTACCGGACTACTCTTAGTTACCGGTTTTTCTTTTATTAGTAAACCCCGGGTTAATGGGAGGGGGGGTGGCCTCGCTCTCCTCCATCGTGATAACATCAAAGTCACCACTGTCACAGTCCCCCTTCACTCCTCCTTTGAATGTCTAGCTGTAAAACTCTCAGGCCCCAAACCCACTATCATTGTCACCATTTACAGACCACCAAAACCCTCCGCCGTTTTCCTCAATGAATTCTCATCTCTACTTACATCTGTAGGCTATGTGCAATGTCCCCCACTGTTATCCTCCTTGGTGATTTCAACATCCACATTGACAACCCATCCTGTACTTTTGCTAATGACTTCACATCACTTCTGGACTGTCTTGGCATCACACAACACGTCAACCTCCCAACCCATAACAAAGGTCACATTCTGGATTTAATCTGCTGCACTGACATCACTCCCACTAACCTTGATGTCATTGATTTCCCCATCTCCGACCACAAAGCTGTACTTTTTGACATTCATACCCAACTACACAAAACCAAGGAACAACGGACCATCTCCTTCAGAAACATCAAACTTATCAACACCACAGACCTCTCCACCATGATCAGCTCCTACCCCAACCCTCCCCCAGCTTCCTCCCTGACTGACCTGGTGACTCACTACAATAACTGCCTCTCCTCCTCCCTCACCACCCTGGCCCCCCTGAAAACCCGCTCAGTCTCATTCACCCACACTGCTCCCTGGTTCACTCCTCATCTGCGCCAGCTCAAAGCCACTGGTCGTCGACTGGAGCGACTCTACAATAAGACTCAACTCACTGTACACCGCCAAATGTATTCGGACCACCTCCATCACTACAAGAATGCCCTCACCACTGCCAAAACCTCATACTACTCCAACCTCATCAACACTGGTACAGGCAACAGCAGAGTCCTCTTCTCAACAGTCAGCCACTTACTTCAGCCTCCTAAATCCCTCCCTCCAGACATTTCCACCACCCAATGCACTGCGTTCCTGGACTTCTTCAGCTCTAAAATCAACACCATTCACCAACAACTGGCCTCATCTCGCACCCCCTCTGATGACCCACCCTGGATGATCACCTCTGGCCAACCTCTCATCAGCTCCCTCTCTGACTTCACCCCAGTAACAGAACAGACCGTTTCAGAACTCATCCGCAAAGCCAAAACCACCACCTGTCAGCTCGATCCTCTTCCCACCTCCCTTGTCAAAGCATGTCTTCCGTCCATCTCCCCCATGATCACCAACATAATTAACTCCTCCCTCACGACTGGTACTGTACCCCCCACTCTCAAGCTGGCTGCCATCACTCCCATCCTGAAAAAACCTGGTGCTGACCCAACTGACCTTAACCATTACCGGCCCATCTCCAATCTCCCTTTCATCTCCAAAACACTTGAAAGGGTGGTTGCCGCACAACTACAGTCCCACCTCGACACAAACAATCTCCACGAACCGTTCCAATCTGGCTTCCGTCCAAAACACAGCACTGAAACAGCCCTAGTCAAAATCACCAACGACCTCCTCCTTGCAGCCGACTCTGGATTACTCACCATTCTCATCCTCCTCGATCTCAGCGCAGCATTTGACACCATCTCCCACCCTCTGCTCCTGGACCGCCTGGCTGGCATTGGGATCACTGGTGCTGCACTCTCCTGGTTTACATCCTACCTCACCGGCCGTCAACAATTTGTTCAACTAAGCAACCACAAGTCTGGGTGTTCAGGTGTCTCACTGGGTGTCCCCCAGGGGTCAGTCTTGGGTCCACTCCTGTTCACCACTTACCTCCTCCCGCTGGGCACACTCCTCCGTCACCATGGGGTCCATTTTCACTGCTACGCCGACACACAGGTCTACATCTCCACCAAACCCACCGCTGCCATCCCCCCCACCTCCCTCATAACGTGCCTGGAAGAGATCCGGAGCTGGTTGAGTAGGAACTTCCTGAAACTCAATGGAAACAAGACCGAGGCCCTGCTCATCGGATCCAAATCCACCCTCACTAAATCACAACACACCCCAGCTCCACTCATAATCATCGATGGATTCCCAGTACCCTTCTCCTCCAAAGTCAAGAGCCTCGGCGTCATCCTGGACAACACCCTCTCATTCGCACCCCATATTCACAACATCACCCGGACTGCATTCTTCCACCTCCGCAACATCGCCAGACTCCGCCCATCACTGACCCAATCCAGCACTGAAATCCTAGTTCACTCATTTGTCACATCACGCATAGACTACTGCAACGCCCTCCTCACCGGACTCCCCACCAAACTCATCAACAGACTGCAGATCATTCAGAACTCAGCCGCCCGGATCATCACCCGCACCAAATCATCTGACCACATCACCCCTGTCCTCATCCAACTTCACTGGCTCCCAGTACACTACCGCATCCAATACAAAACCCTACTCCTCACCTACAAAGCTCTCCACAACCTAGCCCCCAGTTACCTCTGCGACCTCCTCCAAGAATACACTCCCTCCCGCTCCCTCCGCTCAACCTCTGCTGGACTACTATGTATCCCCACATCACGACTCACTACAATGGGTGCCCGGTCATTCAGCTGTTCAGCACCCAGGCTCTGGAACTCCCTCCCCCCACACATAAAACAGTCAGACACCATTACAACCTTCAAGTCACAACTCAAAACTCACCTGTTCAAACTCGCACACAACTTCTAACTGATCACTGTTTTGATTGTTTGTTTGTTTTGTTTTGTCTTGTTTTTGTTTTATTTTTTTTATTTTTTTTTATGTTTATTTATTTATTTATTTTTTCCACAATGTCATTTTTTTTTTAAACGATTTATGATGACTATATGCTCTGTAAGGTGACCTTGGGTGTCTTGAAAGGCGCCTCTAAATTAAATGTATTATTATTATTATTATTATTTTACTACCCATGCAAGTGAACGGAGCGTTCCACGGCATTGAGAAGACCCGTGTAATAAAGGCCTATGCAATTTCTGTTTATGGCATAGATTTCTCCTCAGATTAGGCCAATAAAGCAATGATAACAAAAACAAAAAAAACACAAATGCTCGATCAAAGGCCCGGCCCGACCCAGCAGGCCGGGTCGGGTCAATCAAAACCCTCATTGTTTAACATGAATTGGCTAAACAAATGACCACTGTAGCATATTTAAACACAATTCAAATTGTGCAGAGAATTATTTCCATTGGTCATTCTCAGTGGCGGCTGGCGATCAAACATGTTGGTGGGGCACAGTAATAGACAGGGGGTCTGAGGTTCTCCCCCCCCCCATAATTTTTTCGGAATTTAATAGATTTGATTTCCTGTATTCTGGTGCATTTTGGGGATGGCCATTACCTATTTACCTGCTTTTCATTCAGATTCATAGCCTACATCCTGACTTGCAGGGCCTGGACAAGCTTACACTGCATATACAGACCTACTTCATAGCCTTTCCACCATCCATTGCTATTTGACCCATTGTTGTTATTCTGATATTGAGACAAATCATGATCACTGTCCTATAGCGTTCATTTTTTGTGAGTCTCAATGTCTACTTCAAATGCAGTTAGAAATATGGGACAGTTGCATCATTTTGTTTATATGCTACCGGCCGAAAGACTCAATTAATATGTAACTTACTTGCTCCTTTTAAGTATAACATTGCTTGGGGAGTCCAATTCCACCACTGAAAAGGGTGGAAAGTGCTTACAACTCTCTGCTAGTTAGCGATCTATGACACTGTTGTTTTTTATTGGTCGTCATGAAAAAAACAAAGTTGGAACTTGGAAGACTCTTATCTCTATTTCATGCGAATTATAAAGTCAAGTATAACCATTGTGTTGACTGTAATGGGTGTCTTGATGGTGCATTGATAAGTTCGGAGGTTAATACTCTAAACAGCTCAGGTTGGGATCCCTGTAAAAACGTCGACAGGGGTACCACTGTCGTTTTTTATTGGTCAACATGGAAAAAACATGAGGGGTAACACTGTCGATATTCATCAAATAAAACATAGGGGGTAACACTGTTGTTTTTCTTTGGCCGTCATGAAAAAAAAAAAAAAAGGGGTAACACTTGTTTTTTATTGGTCGTCATGAAAAAAAACATAAGGGGTAACACTGTTGTTTTTTATGGTCGTCATGAAAAAAAACATAAGGGGTAACACTGTTATTTTTCTTTGGTCTTCATGAAAAAAACCACAAGGGGTAACACTGTCGTTATTTATTGGTCGTCATGAAAAAAAACATAAGGGGTAACGCTGTCGGTGTTCATCAAATAAAACATAGGGAGTAACACTGTTGTTTTTCTTTGGTCGTCATGAAAAAAAACAAAAGGGGTAACAGTGTTGTCTTTGTCAAATAAAATATCCTCATCCTCATCCTCATCGTCATCCGCTTATCCGGGGTCGGGTCGCGGGGGGAGCAGCTCAAGCAGGGGGCCCCAGACTTCCCTTTC
Source organism: Gadus macrocephalus (assembly GCF_031168955.1). NCBI lineage: Eukaryota > Metazoa > Chordata > Actinopteri > Gadiformes > Gadidae > Gadus > Gadus macrocephalus. The sequence continues at coordinate 26,270,822 of NC_082382.1, forward strand.
CCGGGCCACATTGACCAGCTCTGACGGGGGGATCCCGAGGCGTTCCCAGGCCAGTGTTGAGATATAATCTCTCCACCTAGTCCTGGGTCTTCCCCGAGGTCTCCTCCCCACTGGACGTGCCTGAAACACCTCCCAAGGAAGGCGCCCAGTGGGCATCCTTACCAGATGCCACCTCAGCTGACTCCTTTCTAAGTAAAGGAGCAGCGGCTCTAATCCGAGTTCCTCACGGATGGCTGAGCTTCTCACCCTATCCCTAAGGGAGACGCCAGCCACCCTTCTGAGAAAACTCATCTCGGCCGCTTGTACCCGCGATCTCGTCCTTTCGGTCATCACCCAGCCCTCATGACCATAGGTGAGGATAGGAACGAAGATCGACCGGTAGATCGAGAGCTTTGCCTTGCGGCTCAGCTCTCTTTTCGTTACAACGGTGCGGTAAAGCGAACGCAATACCGCCCCCGCTGCTCCGATTCTCCGGCCAATCTCACGCTCCATAGTACCCTCACTCGCGAACAAGACCCCGAGGTACTTGAACTCCTTCACTTGGGCTAAGGACTCATTTCCTACCCGGAGTAAGCAATCCACCGGTTTCCTGCTAAGGGTCATGGCCTCAGATTTAGCGGTGCTGATCCTCATCCCAGCCGATTCACACTCGGCCGCCAGCCGATCAAGTGAGTGCTGAAGGTCACAGGCCGATGATCCAATGAGGACCACATCATCTGCAAAAAGCAGTGACGAGATCCTCAGACCACCGAACTGCAACCCCTCCCCACCACGACTACGCCTCGATATCCTGTCCATGTATATCACAAACAGGATTGGTGACAAGGCGCAGCCCTGGCGGAGACCAGCACCCACTGAGAACGAAACTGACTGGCTGCCGAGAACACGAACACAGCTCTCGCTTTGGGAGTACAAAGATTGGATGGCCCTGAGGATAGACCCCCTTACCCCATACTCCCGCAGCACCTCCCACAGTTTCTCCCGGGGGACCCGGTCATACGCCTTCTCCAGATCCACAAAACACATGTAGACCGGATGGGCATACTCCCAGGCCCCCTCCAGGATCCTTGCGAGAGTGAAGAGCTGGTCCGTAGTTCCACGTCCGGGGCGAAAACCGCATTGTTCCTCTTCAATCTGAGGTTCGACGATCGGCCGAACCCTCCTTTCCAGCACCTTGGAGTAGACTTTACCAGGGAGGCTGAGAAGTGTGATACCCCGGTAATTGGCACACACTCTCTGGTCCCCCTTTTTGAACAGGGGAACCACCACCCCGGTTTGCCACTCCTTTGGCACTGTACCCGACTCCCACGCGATGTTGAATAGGCGTGTCAACCATGACAGCCCCTCAACACCCAGAGCCTTTAGCATTTCTGGCTGGATCTCATCAATCCCTGGGGCTTTGCCACTGCGGAGATGTTTGACTACCTCAGTGACCTCCACCAGGGAAATTGACGACGAAACACCATCAACCTCGAGCTCTGCCTCCAACATAGAGGGCGTGTTATTCGGATTCAGGAGTTCCTCAAAGTGTTCCTTCCAACGTCCGACGACCTCCTCAGTTGAGGTCAACAGAGTTCCATCCTTACTGTACACAGCTTGGATGGTTCCCCGTTTCCCCCTCCTGAGGTGCCGGATAGTCTTCCAGAAACACTTTGGTGCCGACCGAAAGTCCTTCTCCATGGCCTCTCCGAACTTCTCCCACACCCGCTGCTTAGCCTCCGACACGGCAGCCGCTGCAGCCCTTCGAGCCTGTCGGTACCCTGCAACCGAGTCAGGAGTCCTCCAGGATATCATATCCCGGAAGGCCTCCTTCTTCAGTCGGACGGCTTCCCTGACCACCGTAGTCCACCACGGTGTCCGAGGGTTACCGCCCCTTGAGGAGCCTAAGACCCTGAGGCCACAGCTAGCCACCGCAGCTTCAGCAATGGAGGCTTTGAACACCGCCCACTCCGGCTCAATGCCCCCAACCTCCACAGGAATGCCAGAAAAGCTCCGCCGGAGGTGTGAGTTGAAGATACCTAGGACGGGGGCCTCCTCCAGACGTTCCCAGTTCACCCGCACTACTCGTTTGGGCTTACCAGGTCTATCCGGAAATTTCCCCCATTCCCTGATCCAACTCACAACCAGATGGTGGTCGGTTGACAGTTCCGCCCCTCTCTTTACCCGAGTGTCCAAAACATGCGGCCTCAGATCAGATGACACGATCACGAAATCGATCATCGATCTTCGGCCTAGGGTACTCTGGTACCAGGTACACTTATGAGCACCCTTATGTTCGAACATGGTGTTTGTTATGGATAATCCATGACTAGCACAGAAGTCCAATAACAAACGACCGCTCGGGTTTAGATCAGGGAGGCCGTTCCTCCCCACCACGCCTCTCCAGGTGTCTCCATCGTTGCCCACGTGGGCGTTGAAGTCTCCCAGCAGAACTACGGTGTTGTCTTTGTCAAATAAAATATGTCTTTTTTTATTGGTCGTCATGAAAAAAAACATAAGGGGTAACCCTGTTGTTTTTTATTGGTCTTTATGAAAAAAAACATAGGGGTAACACTGTTGTTTTTTATTGGTCAACATGGAAAAAACATGAGGGGTAACTCCGTCGTTTTTTATAGGTCGTCATGAAATAAACATAAGGGGTAACACTGTCGATATTCATCAAATAAAACATAGGGGGTAACACTGTAGTTTTTCTTTGGTCGTCATGAAAAAAACCACAAGGGGTAACACTGTCGTTATTTATTGGTCGTCATGAAAAAAAACATAAGGGGTAACACTGTTGTTTTTTATTGGTCAACATGGAAAAAACATGAGGGGTAACTCTGTTGTTTTTTATAGGTCGTCATGAAATAAACATAAGGCGTAACACTGTCGATATTCATCAAATAAAACATAAGGGGTAACAGTGTCGTTTTTATCAAATGAAACATGAGGGGTGACACTGTTGTTTTTTATTGGTCGTCATGAAAAAAAACATAAGGGGTAACACTGTTGTTTTTTTATTGGTCGTCATGAATAAAAACATAAAGGTTAACACTGTTGTCTTTGTCAAATAAAATATAAGGGGTAACACTGTCGTATTTTAAAAACATAAGGGAAATACACACATACATTTTAATGTCATGTATATCCTCTTTATTGATGATTGATTATTGTGTATTGTCATCGCCTCAGTGGTGCAGTGGAGTGCCCTCTGCCTAACCCATATTGGTCGTCATGAAAAAAAACATAAGGGGTTACACTGTTGTTTTTTATTGGTCGTCATGAAAAAAAACATAAGGGGTAACACTGTTGTCATTGTCAAATAAAATATAAGGGGTAATATTGTCGTATTTTATTGGTCGTCATGAAAAATAGCATATTTGAAAATAAATAAATAATTGTCCTTGTCAAATAAAATGTAAGGGGTAACACTGTTGTATTTCATCAGTCATCATGGGAAAAAATCATAAGGGGTAAAACTGTCGTTTTTATCAAATGAAACGTAAAGGGTAACACTGTATAGAATAGAATAGAAACACACACACACACACACACACACACACACACACACACACACACACACACACACACACACACACACACACACACACACACACACACACACACACATACACACACACACACACACACACACAATCAGATGGATCTGACCGGGATTTCCGTTGCGATGGGTTTCCTCCATCAGCGACTTATACAATAAACAAATTATATAAAACAAAACCCCTCTTTCATTTTAAAATAATAGTATGCAAATATGTTGAATAGGCCTCCATCTTTGTTATACTTTTAAAATGTTCCTATATAGCCTATTTTATAGCTTACACACTGATATTTTAAAACAGGAATGCGAAATGCATCCTGGGATATTTAACGATCCCAAGTCGGACATATTGGGCTAGCCCCACCAGGAAGAAAAATAATCTCCGTCCACTTCAACAGAGAAACACTCTGAGCATGCGCATTTCAAGGTTTCCAGTCCAATACACATTGCATTGGGCTGGTGGGGCTAGAGCCCCTCTTGCATTGGGCTGGTGGGGCTAGAGCCCCTCTTGCATTGGGCTGGTGGGGCTAGAGCCCCTCTTGCCCCTCCAGACGAACTCAGCCGGAACAAGCAAGCCAGGGTCGACTAAAAATTAAATAAAAGCGCCAAACTTGTTATTTTATAGTACTTTCTGTCAATATTTTTTTTCCGGTCAATGACCGGTAATAACCAACAACGGAAACTCTGCTATAAACCGGCCTAACTTTCACCGTCAACACCGAACCCCTTCTTCTTCGCACGGCTGTCAACTTCCGGAACATTCGCTAGTTAGATTTTCTCAAACAGCAGTTTCAAGTACGGGTAGCATAGAACTAACGTTAGCCAAGTGGGGGCTCCATGATTGCTAAATCTAACGAGAGAGGTAAAATTGCCATTAAGGAAGGAAAGCATAGTATGCCTTGCGACTGTGCTTCACAGTATGCCTTGCGAAACCCAGTATGCCTTTCGAAACACCTCGTGATTGGTCGATGAAACGCTACCAGGAACGCCTAAAGGGCGTTCTTGTGTCATGACGGAAACGCCCAAGCCTGCAGCTGGACCCTTCTCGGTGTATGGGGGGGCTGCGGTCCTGATGTGGTCGGGAGCCCCCCATGGTGGAGCCAGGACCGCCAACAGGCCGGAATCTGATGAGCGGCCGCTGCCATAATAAAGTCTGCCGCCAGTCAGAGATTTAACAACAATGGACAACAACACAGAGAACACAGTTCGCACTTTGCTGAGTCTGTTGCTTAGCATCTGCCCAAATGGCTAACAGACACGCGACTTCTCTATGGGACCAACGTGAACCAACAGTTGAACCGCTTGACGCCCTGTTTACCGTTTAATGGGGAAGAAGGCTCGTCGCCTTTATTATGTCCATGTTCGTTGCATGGACTATACGTCATCCAGCTCAGGTTGCGTAGCCATGCGTGTGCGCGTGTCGGCTCATTAGCATCTGTACCGCGGCGGCCCGTACCGTAGCAGCACACCTCTCCCAAGTGGCCAAGTTGGCCTGGCCTGGCCAGACTGGCCACACTCACACTGGCAGATTTGAGCACGGTTAGGTGTGAAAACGGCCACGGCCACGGCCAGATGGCCTAGTGTGAGTGCACCCTAAGAAACCCATATTTCTGGGTTATTATGCAAGCTCTAATTTCACATTGTTCTGAAAACCACCCACACCGTCAGAAGGGGACTGCATGCATTGGTAGAACCTCGGCCTCTACTCCACACAGGCCTGTTGGTGTATCTCTATCCTCTGGTGTGGATGTTCTGAGGAACAAGTAAAAAAGGCTTTGTGTTCCACACCTAGTAGGCGATAGTATGCCCAGCCTGATCCCTCGTTTGGCTTCGGACAGCCCACAGGGCAGTCACTGGAAGGTGGAGGGAGCCTCAACTTGATGAGTCATTTAAATTCCACCTACATTCCCTCTCCTCGTCCTCCTTGGTAACCAGCGGTGTCATCCCCAGCTTACATTTGAATGAATGAATAATACACACACTATAAAAGCCCTGTCGCTCACTGTGTGTGAACGGCAGAGAGCGCGGCAGACGTCATTGTACAGTGAAGTCTAGCCAAGGGAGGTGCTGCAGAGAAGGAGAGAGAGGGGGAGAGAGGGAAGAGAGAAAGGGGAGGGGAGAGAGGGAGGGAGAGGGAGGGAGGGAGAGAGAGGGGGAGAGGGAAGAGAGAAAGGTGAGGGGAGAGAGAGGGGATAGAGAGAGGGGGGGGGAGAGAGAGAGAGAGAGAGAGAGAGAGAGAGAGAGAGAGAGAGAGAGAGAGAGAGAGAGAGAGAGAGAGAGAGAGAGAGAGAGAGGGGGGAGAGATGAGGACAGGAAAGCAAAAGAGGGGAGAGAGGAGAGAGAGAAAGGGGAGGGGAGAGAGGGAGGGAGAGAGAGGGAGGGAGAGAGAGGGGGAGAGGGAAGAGAGAAAGGTGAGGGGAGAGAGAGGGGATAGAGAGAGGGGGGGGGGAGAGAGAGAGAGAGAGAGAGGGGGGGGAGAGAGGAGGACAGGAAAGCAAAAGAGCGGAGAGAGGAGAGAGATATGGAGAGAGGAGGGAGAGAGATCAAGAGGAGAGAGAGGGGGAAGAGAGAGGTGGGAGAAAGAGAGGGGAAGAGAGAGATCAAGACCAGAGGGAGCGAGAGAAGGGAGAGAGAGGGGTGAGAGAGAGATGGGGGAGAGGAGAGAGAGATAGGGGTGAGGAGAGAGAGGGGGGAGAGAGAGAGAAAGGGGGGAGAGAGAGAGGGAGAAGGGAGCGAGAGCGAGAGATAGGAGAGAGAGAGAGAGGAAGAGAGGAGAGCAAAAGAGGGGGGAGAGACAGAGGTGAGAGAGAAAGGGAGGAGAGAGAGAAGAGAGAGAAAGTGTGAGGTAGAGAGGGGAGCGAGAGAGGGGAGAGAGAGATAAAGAGAGAGAGAGGATCAGCTCGCAACTCCGTGAGAGATCCGCAAGCGCAGCAGCGGCATCAGTGCTGTCGACCCCTCCCCCTCACATCCGTCGCATAGAGCAGATCCATGTTAACGTTGCCATCACCGGACGGGTGCGGTAAGCGCAGCATCTTTTTTTTTGCTAAGCATGTAGACTCATAATTTGAGCACACCTTTTCCTCAGGGTATGATCTGTTGATAATGTCTGTGCTGCTTTGACGGGGCGAAAACATTGCAATAAATTAAAACAAAATCGGCGAATGTTGTGACAAAAAAAAAACAAGAGGAAGAGAGGGTAGATGTAGGCTACAGGAGGATGCCTGCTGCCGCCGGGTCTACAATAACCCTATCATCATCTTATGCAAACACATCAACATCTGGCCGGGCTGTTTTGCTTCCGCATTAGAGGAATCCCAAAGTCAGTGTCTCTAGCCTGTTCATTGTGGCCACAACAGATGGGACCTCGCTCGCTTGTCCGCCTCACAAACACGCAAATACTCACGTTTTTTTTGTGTTGTTGCATTCGGATGTGAGCGGAATTTAAAGGCAAGCCAGGCTGGTTATAATATCCCACGTCTGTCCTTGGACGGGTGAGTATTTAAAGTGACTATAGCCTCACTCTCGTTTCTGTCGCTTTAAAATGCCATGGTGTGTTACAAGGTTTGTCCTAAATAGCACATAGCCTGCATTTTATTAGGATTAATACGATTTTTATATTTTAATTATTGAGATTATCATGATTATTGTAATAATATGAATCATAATAATTCTTACTATTGCAGCAGCAGCCAGTACAACACCCGGGTTGGCATCATGTTAGAGATGAACCTGTCGTGTTGATCCGTGGTGCGGATGGGCTGTAAAGCCTCCTGCTCAAAGCATTCCTCCATAAAGCTCCATCCACCAGGCCTCTTTCTAGCGGTTATATAAATTCCTTTAAATGACAACTCATAGTGAGGACTCAACCTGCACACTCCTGCAGTGCTGTGTTGCTTTATGCACTCGGCCGGATGATAGAAAGGGGGGCTAGGGGCATTTAGACGATAGGACTAGGCTGTAATGCCTATATCTGGCTTCTCTGGCAGAGATTTATTTATTTATTTCACGTTGAGGAGCCGGTGTCTCGGGGAATAACCTTGCAGTAGAATCCGGCCCCCCCTCGTCAGAACCCCGCGACAACTTGCTCTCCCGCCCCGGAGGAGACAACGACCTGTTTGGACCTGGACGGTATAGAGTCGCTACGTGAGATGCATTCTGATGGGTCTGGTTCTCTCTGATTCGAGTGGGAATCTGTCCCCACGATAACCCCTCGAAAAGCCCACACTAAGTAGAATTTCTGCAATTAAAAAAAAGGACAAATCTTCGATTATATCGAGTCTAGAACAGCCCCCGTGCGTGAGGAGGAAGATCCCCTTTCATCGAGCGAGGGGTGGCGGTGTGGGGTTGTGGAGACCAAGGTTAACCAGCGCTACGTGAAGGTTAGAGTAAGGGCATCCATCCGCTATCCCGCCTCCTCAGCAACGCCTCCCGCTCGTTCGGTGCTGCACATCCGTGTTGATTATCCACACGGGAGGTTATTGTCTCTGACCATTCATTAAACATGGAAATGCGGTACGGAGCGACGGGTGGACCGGAGGACAGGGGAGTACTAGTGTCTCTGGCGAGGCGCCGCTGGCAGCACGGCTCTGCGCGTCGCCTGGCGGAAAGGGATTCTCGCTTCTGATTGGCTCGTTTCATTTGGGCATCACGATTCACGGCGTTCAAAACCATTTTATCTTTCGGTATCTGTCAGTTTTTTGTGGCTTTCCTTCTGTCTGTCTATATGTATATCTGTCTATCTATCTATCTATCTATCTATCTATCTATCTATCTATCTATCTATCTATCTATCTATCTATCTATCTATCTATCTATCTATCTATCTATCTATCTATCTATCTATCTATCTATCTATCTATCTATCTATCTATCTATCTATCGATCGATCGATCGATCGATCTCTGTATCAATCGATCGATCTGTCTATCTATCTGTCTATCTATCTGTCTATCTGTGTCTATCTATCTATCTATCTATCTATCTATCTATCTATCTATCTATCTATCTATCTATCTATCTATCTATCTATCTATCTATCTATCTATCTATCTATCTATCTATCTATCTATCTATCTATCTATCTATCTATCTTTTTGTCTGTCTGTCTGTCTGTCTGTCTGTCTGTCTGTCTGTCTGTCTGTCTGTCTGTCTGTCTGTCTGTCTGTCTGTCTGTCTGTCTGTCTGTCTGTCTGTCTGTCTGTCTGTCTGTCTGTCTGTCTGTCTGTCTGTCTGGCGATCGGTCTGTCCGTCTAATTATCTAGCTTATCTATACTGTCTGTCTTTCAACCAAGATTTGGTCAGCTGTTAATTGTATATAAATATGAATAATGAGCACATGGAACAAGATTGAACTCACTTCATTGCAGAGTCAGCATTTCTTTATTTTTTTTTATGTTACGCCGATAAAGTAATATTCTTTTGCTTCACAACCTTCAGCCCAAAACAAAGACACACTATTCACGTGCTAGCTAGACAAGTCATATTTTTTACTTTCGCAACAGAGAGTGTTTACTTCTTCAGAGCATTAATGAGCCTTCCTACCGTCTCTATCTGTGTTCACAGCTTCTAGATGTTTCCATCTTCATTGAACATCCTTCCCTCTCCAGTCCTTCCTATGAAGGTCCACCAATTAACTGTTCCCCATGGAACGGTTTGATCTCCTCACAGAACCACACAGAAGACACATTAGATCATATTTAGTCCAAAGATACAATTTATTAGACGTAAATGTGCAAGCAAAAGTGTCTTTCACACTTTGATATCTCGTCAGTGACTCGTAGGAAACACAAAGTCCCCCGTCGGCCCCGGATGTTCTCCCATCGTCCGTCCCTGCCGACCACAGCGAGGGCCTGAGGGGAAGATGCTCCCGGAGTCGGCTCGCGGCGGAGACCCCAAGACAGACAGGCAGTGGAAGTCCCAGCGTTAGGGAGCCTTAGAAGATACATCTGACCCCCCCACAGTGTCCACCACACACATCAGGCTCCTCTCCGCCCCGACAGGGACCCATTCAGAGGGATAAAGACAGTCAACCCCCCCCCCCCCCCCCCCTCATCGACCATGGCCGCCGTGACGAGCCCGGTGGACCCCGGCGTCGAGGTGAACCACGCTGGGGACTTCGGGGCGACCCTGGAGGACCTCCGGGACCTCATGGAGCTGCGGGGGCCCGAGGCCCTGCAGAAGATCCAGGAGATGTACACGGACACGGAGAGCCTCTGCCACCGCCTGAAGACCTCCCCTACGGACGGTGAGTGGACGCTAGGAGGGCCCAGGGCCCCACGGGGCCCTCACCCCTTGTTGGGGGGGCGGAGTGGGGGTGGTTTGGGGGAGTTTAATTCAAATTGAATTCAAAGCGGTTCATGGTCGTAGTTTGGGGAATTTAATACAACTTCAATTTATAATTCACGGTGATGGCAATTCAACTGAACTGGTGTTCAGATCCAAATGGGGTTTTGGGGGGGGATAGTTTTGGAAATTCAATCAAACTGTTGAATTTAATTACGTTTTATTGTTATTGCTGTAAGAGCTGGTCGTAGTTTAGGGAATGCAGTTAAAACTGCTTTTAAAATAATTACATTAACAAAGACACTTGATGCTTTGCACACCATGCAAACTGCACAATGCTAAGACAGAAGATAGGCTTTGGTCATGTCGGCAAACTAAGAACACCTTGAAGCCGTCTCTCTCCAGGCTCCTCAAGGCATCACTTAATGGCAAACTAAGAACACCTTGAAGCCGTCTCTCTCCAGGCTCCTCAAGGCATCACTTAATGGCAAACTAAGAACACCTTGAAGCCGTCTCTCTCCAGGCTCCTCAAGGCATCACTTAATGGAAAACTAAGAACACCTTGAAGCCGTCTCTCTCCAGGCTCCTCAAGGCATCACTTAATGGCAAACTAAGAACACCTTGAAGCCGTCTCTCTCCAGGCTCCTCAAGGCATCACTTAATGGCAAACTAAGAACACCTTGAAGCCGTCTCTCTCCAGGCTCCTCAAGGCATCACTTAATGGCAAACTAAGAACACCTTGAAGCCGTCTCTCTCCAGGCTCCTCAAGGCATCACTTAATGGCAAACTAAGAACACCTTGAAGCCGTCTCTCTCCAGGCTCCTCAAGGCATCACTTAATGGCAAACTAAGAACACCTTGAAGCCGTCTCTCTCCAGGCTCCTCAAGGCATCACTTAATGGCAAACTAAGAACACCTTGAAGCCGTCTCTCTCCAGGCTCCTCAAGGCATCACTTAATGGCTTTTGCCCACAACTGATTTTGATCCAACATGCACTTCAGCGGTCGGTGTTACTCAGTAGCTAGCTGCTGTCCTCCTTGTGCACATCGTGTCCACGTGGGGGTACTCTCCAGACCTGCATGGGGCGCACATCGTGTCCATGTGGGGGTACTCTCCAGACCTGCATGGGGCGCACATTTGTTTGTTTTGCCTCAAATCATTTTCTGCAGCAAATTTGCAGAATCCCAGAATACCAAAGGCAGCGCAGCGCAGCTGACCTGCTGACCTGCTGACCTGCTGACCTGCTGACCTGCTGACCGGCTGGGCTGCGGACCCGGGTCTCCCCCACCGGGTCTCACCGGGTATCCCCCCCTGGGCTTCCCCCCCTGGGTCTCCCCCCCCCCTGGGCTTCCCCCCCCAGTGTCTCCCCCCCCTGGGTCCCCCCCCCCCTGGGTCTCCCCCCTTGGTCTCCTGGGTCCCCCCCCCCTGGGTCCCCCCCCCCCCTGGGTCCCCCCCCCTGGGTCCCCCCCCCCCTGGGTCTCCCCCCTTGGTCTCCTGGGTCCCCCCCCCCTTGGTCTTCTCCCCCCCCTGGGTCTCCCCCCCTCCTGGGTCTCCCCCCCCCCCCCTTGGTCTCCTGGGTCTCCCCCCCCTGGGTCCCCCCCCCCCTGGGTCCCCCCCCCCCCTGGGTCTCTCCCCCCCCTGGGTCTCCCCCCCCCCTGGGTCTCCCCCCCCTGGGTCTCCTGGGACCGTCGTACAGACTGTTCCCTAAAGGTTCCCTACATTATCCTTACCAGCACATTAGGCACACACACACATGTGTGTGTGTGTGTGTGTGTGTGTGTGTGTGTGTGTGTCCCTGTTAGTGTGTGTGTGTGTGTGTGTGTGTGTGTGTGTGTGTGTGTGTGTGTGTGTGAGTGAGTGAGTGAGTGAGTGAGTGAGTGAGTGAGTGAGTGAGTGAGTGAGTGAGTGAGTGAGTGAGTGAGTGAGTGAGTGAGTGAGTGAGTGAGTGAGTGAGTGAGTGAGTGAGTGAGTGAGTGAGTGAGTGAGTGAGTGAGTGAGTGAGTGAGTGAGTGAGTGAGTGAGTGAGTGAGTGAGTGAGTGAGTGAGTGAGTGAGTGAGTGTGTGTGTGTGTGTGTGTGTGTGTGTGTGTGTGTGTGTGTGTGTGTGTGTGTGTCCCTGTTAGTGTGTGTGTGTGTGTGTGTGTGTATGTGTGTGTGTGTGTGTGTGTGTGTGTGTGTGTGTGTGTGTGTGTGTGTGTGTGTGTGTGTGTGTGTGTGTATCTGGACCTTTCAGAGGTCTAATCTCCCATGTACGCCGTCTCCCTGTATGTTAGCCGACTGTGATATATAACCCTCTGTCGCCCTATAAAGTAAAAATAGATCCTGGATCAATCGGCCCCTGACTGTAACCGCCATCAGGGGTGCACCTCACTCTGCCCAAACATTCGGAGGTGGAATTAAAACAAATCAAATGAGACCTTATTCTGTACATTGTTTTACCGAGATAATCACGGCATTTAAATAATCTGTAGCTCGCTCTGGTTTCTTTCTACATAACTTTAGACGATGTGCAAGGCTTACACGTTAGGTTGCTAAGCTACTAAGGCGCCATCAGCGACTGGGTGGGTGTGAGAGAGAGAGAGAAAGAGAGAGAGAGAGAGAGAGAGAGAGAGAGAGAGAGAGAGAGAGAGAGAGAGAGAGAGAGAGAGAGAGAGAGAGAGTGATGGACAGGCATGAAAGTCCTGTTCTACAAAGTGCTTTCTCTCTCTCTCTCTCTCTCTCTCTCTCTCTCTCTCTCTCTCTCTCTCTCTCTCTCTCTCTCTCTCTCTCTCTTTCTCTCTCTCTCTCTCTCTCCCTCCCCCTCTCTCTCCACGGGCAACATGCAGTGGGCTTTTGTAGCGGAAGGTTATGGAGAGAACTGTACTGCATTAGCAGAGAGATGCCTGTGCATTGACTTACAGTCAAACGAGCTCCTGTTGTAGGTGGTGATTTGCTGCAGGAACATAAAACTAATTGAATTGCAGTTGAAGGCTTTAAGCTTTTTTGATCCAACAATCGCCTTTCTGTCTTAAAATTGATTTAAATGGCTACATCTTGTCATTTGAGATGAAAGTCTTTTTATGACGAATGGGACGACAATTATTAATACAAAAGATGCCAACACACTTCAAAAAACAGCATCAAAACGAATTCAGGCACATCCATGTATAATTAAAGAGACTATAATTACCCAGAGTGCTTAGCGGGTGGCGTTGCATGAGTGAATCAGGGGGTGCAAAATCATCTCCATAAGAAGTCTCTTAAAAGCTGTGCAGGTGGGCAGTACTTAGTAGATCTAGGGTGTAATGAATGTCCAAGGTCCAGGGTAGAGGTTCTGGGTTCAATCCCCGACGCCTGCCATCTACCTGCACCCTTGAGCCCTAAGGTTAGGGTTAGGTAAGGGTTAGAACCCTAACCCTAACCTAAGGTTAGGGTTAGAACCCTAACACACACACACACACACACACACACACACACACACACACACACACACACACACACACACACACACACACACACACACACACACACACACACACACTGACTTCACCATCTGTCTCCCTTCCATGGCCAATCTATCTCACTAGTGAGTCGGGGGGGGGGGAGGCTGGTGGGAGGGAGTGGGGGGGGGGAGGCTGGTGGGAGGGAGTGGGGGGGAGGCTGGGGGGAGGGAGTGGGGGAGTGGGTAGGGACGATGGGGGGGGGGGGATGGGGGGGGGGAGGCTGGGGGGAGGTGGATGGGGGGGGGGGTGGGGGGAGGGATGGGAGGGATGGGGGGGGGAGGCTGGGGGAGGGATGGGAGGGATGGGGGGGGGGGATGGGGGGGGGGGCTCTCCTCAACCCAGCGCTGCTCCACTTCATGGAGAGTGAAGGGGGGTTTACTCAGCCCTACTGTGAATCAGCGACACTCGGTGAGGTTTGTGAGGATGTTGGAATGGGAACTGTTGGCCGGTTGTCTTGGCCTGGGTCCCGCCCAGCCCCGGAGGTGCTAACGAGGCCAGGGCTTTGAGCCTCATTGGGCTTCGATCGCAGCAGTGTGCCGGGCGCTCAGCCAAACGCCGCCGCCCCTGCCCCAACACGCCGCGGCCTGCGATGGGGGGGGCGATATCAGGGGACGATCGCCTGCCTTTACTCTGGGCCTCGACGTCTCCCAAGTGACGCCGTTAAACCAACAGCCCGCCGTGTGCGTCTTAAACGCCCGAGAGCTCAGCTACCGTGTGGCTGTGAGTCTTCCGATGCTGCATACTCGCCCCCGGCCCCCGCTCGGCGGCCCCCGGCCCAGCTCAGACTAACCCCGCGCGGGACACTGACCCCACTGGAGGGGGGCGCGATTGGACTGCGGTCACAGATGACCCGTCACAGCAGTTCCACATCCCGCCAACACTCCGATTTAGATCTTGCTGTAAGTAAATGTGGGGCTTTAGGCGCTCCATCTCCACAGGGTGAGTCCTCCTCCAGCAGTGTGAGCACTCAGATCAAGGTGTTAACACTAACCCTAACCCTACACCATTTCCATGAGAACAGCAGTGAGGGCTTTTGTTCCATCCTGAGGATGCAAAGGGATCCATGTGCTCCTAGGAAGAGGAATCCCCTTTCGTTCCAGTTTGCCTTTTCCTACATGTTCTGTCCTTCCACTCCCCAAAAGATCTACGATATAGGGAATATGTATCCTTGGGTTGCGTCCATTAAATACCATATCTGCAGACAACTTCCACATTATATTATCATCGTTGATAGACAGTATATAAGCCTGGGCGCTGGTGGCACCTGGAAGGGAGCGAGCGTGTGATTAGAACGAGGAGATTCCTCCTGCCCTGTCTAGGTGCCTCAGGGCTGTTTAGTGTGCTATTCTTATGTATATGATGCTGTTATCCTCCGAGAGATATCCCTTTGGGATGTTGGAGAGGATACAAATGCAGAGGCCCGAGGTCTTAACTGAATCTCCATCTCCTGAACTGAGAACCTTCTTCCTCTTTTTAATAAAGAGGGGTTCAGGAAAGGGATCTAGAGATGGAAGATTGAACGAAGCATGGATTTATTTTCTGGGGGTTTGAAAAAAAGAATAAGAAATTGCCGGGCGAGGTTTTACTATTGGGAGGAATATGTAAAATACTATGATCTTTTTAAGATGTACGACAAATATGCGTTGTCTCCCACCGTGTTTGAAAACTCTTCAACTGCAGTTTTGTGGGCTCATACAGAAACTGAACCCAGGGTCAGTGTGTACGAACAATGGGCCACAGCTCTTCTAATTTTGGAACTCAGTGTTAGGACTGAGTTGTCCAGGGTCATAGCGTTACTGCTGACACACGCTGTCTAGTGGCTAACACTAACCCTAACCTGGTAGGTAAAGGTATGCATCAAAAAGTTTGTGTCTCTGTATCCACTGTATGTGGCTTTGATAAAAGCAGGACATGCTAAATAATCGACCACTAATGGTAACCAGTTGAGATCATCTACCCCTGCCAACGTCCTTAAATAATCCTCTGCTGTCATGTGACCATAATGACTCTTGACATGCAGTGTAAACACAGTTTAGCCACCAGCAAGACCGCTAATGACAGCAGCTAATGGCTACTGCGACCAAACACGGGACAGTCCCAGTTTCAGAGACAGGCTCCCTGAAGCAGTTCCACGGCACTTGGTTAACCTAACACCGATATCCTCCCAAAGGCTTTTGCAGAGACAGCGAATAAGCCAAGCTGGACCAGCAGAATAAGTAACGACACGGACATGCTGTGCGTGTTTGACTTTTTTACACTGCAGCCATCCCAGCGGACAAAAAAGTACATCTTCAAAACTAATATTCCGACAGGAAAAGCTTCCTCCTGGGAAACCCCTTTGACACGTTCCTCCTCCTTCGCTCCCAAGGTCTCTCGGACAACGTGGCGGACCTGGAGAAGCGCACCGCGGTGTTCGGCCAGAACTTCATCCCCCCAAAGAAGCCCAAGACCTTCCTGCAGCTGGTGTGGGAGGCTCTTCAGGACGTCACCCTCATCATCCTGGAGATCGCCGCCATCATCTCTCTGGGCCTCTCCTTCTACCAGGCCCCCGGCGAGGAGACTGAGGGTAAGTCTGCTCCCCCACCCCAGCCCTGAACCTGGGGGAGGTGGCATTATACGGGTTGGGAGGTGGGATTGTTGCCTCAAAGATATAGTGCGGCATTGATGTCTCAGTCAGAGCTCAGGGGTCAGAGCTCAGGGGTCAGGGGTTAGAGGTCAGGGGTCTGAGCTCAGGGGTCAGGGGTCAGAGCTCAGGGGTCAGGGGTTAGAGCTCAGGGGTCAGAGCTCAGGGGTCAGAGCTCAGGGGTCAGGGGTTAGAGCTCTAGTGGGAGTGTGGGGATGGAGCTGGGGTGTCCCCTTGCTGGTCTGGACTTCTGGTTTCCTATCTAATCAAACGTGATTCAAAGATAATGAAATATAATCCAAATTGAGTAGACATGCTGGACTTTAAAAGTTTACGTTACCGCTTCTATTCTGAGCGTGTTCATTCCTACCTTTTGATTATCTCTCTCTCTCGCTCCCATCCCTCCTCTCCCCCTCTCTCCCCCTCCTCTCCCCCTCTCTCCCCTCCTCCTCTCCCCCTCTCTCCCCCTCCTCTCCCTCTCCTCCTCCCCGTCCCTCTCCCCTCCTCTCCCATCCCTCCTCTCCCCCCTCCATCTCCCCCTCTCTCCCCCTCCTCTCCCCCTCTCTCCCCCCTCCCTCTCCCCCTCTCTCCCCCTCCTCTCCCTCTCTCTCCCCGTCCCTCTCCCCTCCTCTCCCATCCCTCCTCTCCCCCCTCCCTCTCCCCCTCTCTCCCATCCCTCCTCTCCCCCCTCCATCTCCCCCTCTCTCCCCCTCCTCTCCCCCTCTCTCCCCCCTCCCTCTCCCCCTCTCTCCCCCTCCTCTCCCTCTCTCTCCCCGTCCCTCTCCCCTCCTCTCCCATCCCTCCTCTCCCCCCTCCCTCTCCCCCTCTCTCCCATCCCTCCTCTCCCCCTCTCTCCCCCTCTCTCCCCCCTCCTCTCCCCCTCTCTCCCCCCTCCTCCCCCCCCCTTCCCCTACAGCGTGCGGGAACATGGCGGCGGGGGGTGAGGACGAGGGCGAGGCGGAGGCGGGCTGGATCGAGGGCGCGGCCATCCTGCTGTCGGTGGTGTGTGTTGTCCTGGTGACGGCCTTCAACGACTGGTCCAAGGAGAAGCAGTTCCGCGGGCTGCAGAGTCGCATCGAGCTGGAGCAGCGCTTCGCCGTGGTCCGCAACGGCACCGTCATCCAGATCCCCGTGGCCGACATCGTGGTGGGGGACGTGGCCCAGGTCAAGTACGGTCAGTACCCCAGAGCCCCCAGCCAGACCTCCGGGGCCACCCAGACCCCCCCACACGCCCATGCGGTCCGTGATTGGTTCTGCTTGCATGTCAATCAAGACCTCTTCCAGACGAGTAGGCGGGTCTTAACACAGTTAATCAAACGGCGTGCCCCAGTTAGTACAAAGGTTCCTGGTTCAGCAGGACCCTTTGGGCCTCTCCTCTCCTCAGGGCCGGGGAACGCCCTTAGGGCTGCTCAGGGTCCTGCTGAACCAGGACCCTTTGGGCCTCTTCTCTCCTCAGGGCCGGGGATCGGCCCTGAGGAGAGGAGAGGCCCAAAGGGTCCTGGTGAACCAGAGTCCTCCTCCTCTCCTCAGGGCCGGGGATCGGCCCTGAGGAGAGGAGAGGCCCAAAGGGTCCTGGTTCAGCAGGACCCTGAGCAGCCCTAAGGGCGTTCCCCCGGCCCTGAGGAGAGGAGAGGCCCAAAGGGTCCTGGTGAAACCAGAGTCCTCCTCCTCTCCTCAGGGCCGGGGATCGGCCCTGAGGAGAGGAGAGGCCCAAAGGGTCCTGGTTCAGCAGGACCCTTTGGGCCTCTCCTCTCCTCAGGCCGGGGAACGCCCTTAGGGCTGCTCAGGGTCCTGCTGTGTGCGTAAAGGTTGTGTCTAGGTTGTGTATAGGTCGATAATAAATAATAGTAGTGTGGGGATTAATTTGCATTTGTTGATTCGTGGTCCTGGAGGTAGTGGAGTCAAGGGACATTGGGAATCTTCTACTTATTGGATCGCCACAGCGCTGCTTATGAAGTCCTGAAATACTCCAGGTTTGAAGGTCAGGCGAGCGCGCTCCATATTGTTAAACTATCTGAATATCGATCTCTCCTACTTCCCTCAGCAATTATTTGTTCTAATAACTTCCGAAGGAGGTCCAATGAGGGGCGACCGCCCCCCCCTCGGGACCCAAAGACCAAACTACTTACCGCCGCTCATGCGCTGAAAGTTAATGTGCAGAAGTCACATCCATGTGTATAAGATGACTTTAAATCGCATGCTGCAGCGCCACGTCGAAATGCAAAGAGTGTAATCTCAAAGACTGAGTACCTAAAGATTCATAATCCTAATTGTTCTTCACGTTTGGGGATTAGTATCCTTACCGAACCTTTCATTGTATTTCATCATCATAATTCCTCTTCCTTATTGTCTTCCTCCCCCCCCCCCCACCCTCCTCCTTTCAGGTGACCTCCTGCCGGCCGACGGTATTCTGATCCAGGGTAACGACATGAAGCTGGACCGAGAGCTCCCTGACCGGCGAGTCCGACCACGTCAGCAAGTCTGCCGACAAGGACCCCATGTTGTTGTCCCGGTAAGCAAGTCGTCGTGGCAACCCCCCCACCAACCCTCCTCCCCTCCCTAATACCATTTGGAGTCACAAACATGGCTGGCGTCATGACGACCACTTTGGACAAAACAAACAATAACTAGATGTGTAACTGTTAATTATCTTCAACAACCAAATCTATTTATTTGTGTCTGTAGTTTGAGATTTCTTTCTTCTTTCGCTGATTCCGCCTTTCAGTCTTTGAGTCAAACGAGTGTGTTTAATTTATATTGGTTGTTTTGTAAGGTGGTAAGAGTAACATCATACGTGATTACTGCTTATCACAATGCGATACTTAAAACACATATTTTTTATTTTTAGTAGAATTCATAAAGTTTATATGAAATACAAAAAAACATATTCTACAGAATCGCTTCCAACACCAAAGTCCTACAACCTTCTAGATAGCAACAGAGCCCCGTGCTGTCAGAACCGGACTGCCAGGATGTTGTGTTTCTTTCC